>NW_028246492.1:600000-867000 GCF_964263255.1 Lissotriton vulgaris
GAGAGTAGATTCCTGAAAAAAATGTGTTTGTTTTATGAAAAATGTGAGTGTGTTACTGCAAAAAAGTTGATTTAAATATCGTTTTTGGATAAAGGTGATTGCAATATTTCAACAAGTTAATTGAAATTTTCTTGCAAGATTAGGGAGAGTGGATGCCTAGAAAGATGTTTTTTACAAATTCGTTATAGGTTCCAGAGAGTGGATTCCTGAAAAAAAAAATATTTGTTTCATGAAAAATGTGAGTGTGTTACTGCAAAAAAGTTGATTTAAATTTGGTTTCAGGATAAGCGTGAATGCATCATTTCAACAAGTTAATTGAAATTTTCTTGCACGATTAGGGAGAGTGGATGCATAGAAAGATTTTTTTTTATATTTGTTTTAGGTTCCAGAGAGTTGATTCCTAAAAAAAATGTGTTTGTTTTATGAAAAATGTGAGTGTGTTACTGCTAAAAAGTTTATTTAAATGTAGCTTCAGGATAGGCATGATTGCATTATTTCAACTAGTTAATTGAAATTTTCCTGCACGATTAGGGAGAGTGGATGCATAGAAAGATGTTTTTTTTATATTTGTTTTAGGTTCCAGAGAGTTGATTCCTGAAAAAATGTGTTTGTTTTATGAAAAATGTGAGTGTGTTACTGCTAAAAAGTTGATTTAAATTTCGTTTTTGGATAAGGATGATTGCAATATTTCAACAAGTCAATTGAAATTTTCTTGCACGATTAGGGACAGTGGATGCCTAGAAAGATGGGTTTTTTTAAATTAGTTTTAGGTTTCAGAGAGTAGATTCCTGAAAAAAAAGGGTTTGTTTTATGAAAAATGTGAGTGTGTTACTGCAAAAAAGTTGATTTAAATATCGTCTTTGGATAAGGGTGATTGCAATATTTCAACAAGTTAATTGAAATTTTCTTGCAAGATTAGGGAGAGTGGATGCCTAGAAAGATGTTTTTTACAAATTCGTTATAGGTTCCAGAGAGTGGATTCCTGAAAAAAAACTTATTTGTTTCATGAAAAATGTGAGTGTGTTACTGCAAAAAAGTTGATTTCAATGTAGTTTCAGGATAAGCGTGAATGCATCATTTCAACAAGTTAATTGAAATTTTCTTGCACGATTAGGGAGAGTGGATGCATAGAAAGATGTTTTTTTATATTTGTTTTAGGTTCCAGAGAGTTGATTCCTGAAAAAATGTGTTTGTTTTATGAAAAATGTGAGTGTGTTACTGCTAAAAAGTTGATTTAAATTTCGTTTTTGGATAAGGGTGATTGCAATATTTCAACAAGTCAATTGAAATTTTCTTGCACGATTAGGGACAGTGGATGCCTAGAAAGATGTTTTTTTTAAATTAGTTTTAGGTTTCAGAGAGTAGATTCCTGAAAAAAATGTGTTTGTTTTATGAAAAATGTGAGTGTGTTACTGCTAAAAAGTTGATTTAAATTTTGTTTTTGGATAAGGGTGATTGCAATATATCAACAAGTCAATTGAAATTTTTTTGCACGATTAGGGACAGTGGATGCCTAGAAAGATGTTTTTTTTAAATTAGTTTTAGGTTCCAGAGAGTAGATTCCTGAAAAAAAATGTGTTTGTTTTATGAAAAATGTGAGTGTGTTACTGCTAAAAAGTTGATTTAAATTTCGTTTTTGTATAAGGGTGATTGCAATACTTCAACAAGTCAATTGAAATTTTCTTGCACGATTAGGGACAGTGGATGACTAGAAAGATGTTTTTTTAAAATTAGTTTTAGGTTCCAGAGAGTAGATTCCTGAAAAAAATTTGTTTGTTTTATGAAAAATGTGAGGGTGTTACTGCTAAAAAGTTGATTTAAATTTCGTTTTTGGATAAGGGTGATTGCAATATTTCAACAAGTCAATTGAAATTTTCTTGCACGATTAGGGACAGTGGATGCATAGAAAGATTTCTTTTTTAAATTAGTATTAGGTTTCAGAGAGTAGATTCCTGAAAAAAATGTGTTTGTTTTATGAAAGATGTGAGTGTGTTACTGCTAAAAAGTTGATTTAAATTTCGTTTTTGGATAAGGGTGATTGCTATATTTCAACAAGTCAATTGAAATTTTCTTGCACGATTAGGGACAGTGGATGCCTAGAAAGATGTTTTTTAAAATTAGTTTTAGGTTCCAGAGAGTAGATTCCTGAAAAAAATGTGTTTGTTTTATGAAAAATGTGAGTGTGTTGCTGCTAAAAAGTTGATTTAAATTTCATTTTTGGATAAGGGTGATTGCAATATTTCAACAAGTCAATTGAAATTTTCTTGCACGATTAGGGACAGTGGATGCCTAGAAAGATGTTTTTTAAAAATTAGTTTTAGGTTCCAGAGAGTAGATTCCTGAAAAAAATGTGTTTGTTTTATGAAAAATGTGAGTGTGTTACTGCAAAAAAGTTGATTTAAATATCGTTTTTGGATAAGGGTGATTGCAATATTTCAACAAGTTAATTGAAATTTTCTTGCAAGATTAGGGAGAGTGGATGCCTAGAAAGATATTTTTTACAAATTTGTTATAGGTTCCAGAGAGTGGATTCCTGAAAAAAAATTATTTGTTTCATGAAAAATGTGAGTGTGTTACTGCAAAAAAGTTGATTTAAATTTAGTTTCAGGATAAGCGTGAATGCATCATTTCAACAAGTTAATTGAAATTTTCTTGCACGATTAGGGAGAGTGGATGCATAGAAAGATGTTTTTTTAAAATTAGTTTTAGGTTCCAGAGAGTAGATTCCTGGAAAAAATGTGTTTGTTTTATGAAAAATGTGAGTGTGTTACTGCTAAAAAGTTGATTTAAATTTCGTTTTTGGGTAAGGGTGATTGCAATACTTCAACAAGTCAATTGAAATTTTCTTGCACGATTAGCGACAGTGGATGCCTAGGAAGATGTTTTTTTAAAATTAGTTTTAGGTTCCAGAGAGTAGATTCCTGAAAAAAATGTGTTTGTTTTATGAAAAATGTGAGTGTGTTACTGCTAAAAAGTTGATTTAAATTTCGTTTTTGGATAAGGGTGATTGCAATACTTCAACAAGTCAATTGAAATTTTCTTGCACGATTAGGGACAGTGGATGCATAGAAAGATTTCTTTTTTAAATTAGTATTAGGTTTCAGAGAGTAGATTCCTGAAAAAAATGTGTTTGTTTTATGAAAAATGTGAGGGTGTTACTGCTAAAAAGTTGATTTAAATTTCGTTTTTGAATAAGGGTGATTGCAATATTTCAACAAGTCAATTGAAGTTTTCTTGTACGATTAGGGACAGTGGATGCCTAGAAAGATATTTTTTTTAAATTAGTTTTAGGTTCCAGAGAGTAGATTCCTGAAAAAAATGTGTTTGTTTTATGAAAAATGTGAGTGTGTTACTGCTAAAAAGTTGATTTAAATTTCGTTTTTGAATAAGGGTGATTGCAATATTTCAACAAGTCAATTGAAATTTTCTTGCACGATTAGGGACAGTGGATGCCTAGAAAGATGTTTTTTTTAAATTAGTTTTAGGTTCCAGAGAGTAGATTCCTGAAAAAAATGTGTTTGTTTTATGAAAAATGTGAGTGTGTTACTGCTAAAATGTTGATTTAAATTTCGTTTTTGGATAAGGGTGATTGCAATATTTCAACAAGTCAATTGAAATTTTCTTGCACGATTAGGGACAGTGGATGCCTAGAAAGATGTTTTTTTAAAATTAGTTTTAGGTTCCAGAGAGTAGATTCCTGAAAAAAATGTGTTTGTTTTATGAAAAATATGAGTGTGTTACTGCAAAAAAGTTGATTTAAATATCGTTTTTGGATAAAGGTGATTGCAATATTTCAACAAGTTAATTGAAATTTTCTTGCAAGATTAGGGAGAGTGGATGCCTAGAAAGATGTTTTTTACAAATTCGTTATAGGTTCCAGAGAGTGGATTCCTGAAAAAAAAAATATTTGTTTCATGAAAAATGTGAGTGTGTTACTGCAAAAAAGTTGATTTAAATTTAGTTTCAGGATAAGCATGAATGCATCATTTCAATAAGTTAATTGAAATTTTCTTGCACGATTAGGGAGAGTGGATGCATAGAAAGATGTTTTTTTTATATTTGTTTTAGGTTCCAGAGAGTTGATTCCTGAAAAAAAAGTGTTTGTTTTATGAAAAATGTGAGTGTGTTACTGCTAAAAAGTTTATTTAAATTTAGCTTCAGGATAGGCATGATTGCATTATTTCAACTAGTTAATTGAAATTTTCTTGCACGATTAGGGAGAGTGGATGCATAGAAAGATGTTTTTTTTATATTTGTTTTAGGTTCCAGAGAGTTGATTCCTGAAAAAATGTGTTTGTTTTATGAAAAATGTGAGTGTGTTACTGCTAAAAAGTTGATTTAAATTTCGTTTTTGGATAAGGGTGATTGCAATATTTCAACAAGTCAATTGAAATTTTCTTGCACGATTAGGGACAGTGGATGCCTAGAAAGATTTTTTTTTTAAATTAGTTTTAGGTTCCAGAGAGTAGATTCCTGAAAAAAATGTGTTTGTTTTATGAAAAATGTGAGTGTGTTACTGCTAAAAAGTTGATTTAAATATCGTTTTTGGATAAGGGTGATTGCAATACTTCAACAAGTCAATTGAAATTTTCTTGCACGATTAGGGACAGTGGATGCCTAGAAAGATTTTTTTTAAAATTAGTTTTAGGTTCCAGAGTGTAGATTCCTGAAAAAAATGTGTTTGTTTTATGAAAAATGTGAGGGTGTTACTGCTAAAAAGTTGATTTAAATTTCGTTTTTGAATAAGGGTGATTGCAATATTTCAACAAGTCAATTGAAATTTTCTTGTACGATTAGGGACAGTGGATGCCTAGAAAGATGTTTTTTTTAAATTAGTTTTAGGTTCCAGAGAGTAGATTTCTGAAAAAAATGTGTTTGTTTTATGAAAAATGTGAGTGTGTTACTGCTAAAAAGTTGATTTAAATTTCATTTTTGGATAAGGGTGATTGCAATATTTCAACAAGTCAATTGAAATTTTCTTGCACGATTAGGGACAGTGGATGCCTAGAAAGATGTTTTTTTAAAATTAGTTTTAGGTTCCAGAGAGTAGATTCCTGAAAAAAATGTGTTTGTTTTATGAAAAATGTGAGTGTGTTACTGCTAAAAAGTTTATTTAAATGTAGCTTCAGGATAGGCATGATTGCATTATTTCAACTAGTTAATTGAAATTTTCTTGCACGATTAGGGAGAGTGGATGCATAGAAAGATGTTTTTTTTATATTTGTTTTAGGTTCCAGAGAGTTGATTCCTGAAAAAATGTGTTTGTTTTATGAAAAATGTGAGTGTGTTACTGCTAAAAAGTTGATTTAAATTTCGTTTTTGGATAAGGATGATTGCAATATTTCAACAAGTCAATTGAAATTTTCTTGCACGATTAGGGACAGTGGATGCCTAGAAAGATGGGTTTTTTTAAATTAGTTTTAGGTTTCAGAGAGTAGATTCCTGAAAAAAATGGGTTTGTTTTATGAAAAATGTGAGTGTGTTACTGCAAAAAAGTTGATTTAAATATCGTCTTTGGATAAGGGTGATTGCAATATTTCAACAAGTTAATTGAAATTTTCTTGCAAGATTAGGGAGAGTGGATGCCTAGAAAGATGTTTTTTACAAATTTGTTATAGGTTCCAGAGAGTGGATTCCTGAAAAAAAAATTATTTGTTTCATGAAAAATGTGAGTGTGTTACTGCAAAAAAGTTGATTTAAATTTAGTTTCAGGATAAGCGTGAATGCATCATTTCAACAAGTTAATTGAAATTTTCTTGCACGATTAGGGAGAGTGGATGCATAGAAAGATGTTTTTTTAAAATTAGTTTTAGGTTCCAGAGAGTAGATTCCTGAAAAAAATGTGTTTGTTTTATGAAAAATGTGAGTGTGTTACTGCTAAAAAGTTGATTTAAATTTCGTTTTTGGGTAAGGGTGATTGCAATACTTCAACAAGTCAATTGAAATTTTCTTGCACGATTAGGGACAGTGGATGCCTAGAAAGATGTTTTTTTTAAATTAGTTTTAGGTTCCAGAGAGTAGATTCCTGAAAAAAATGTGTTTGTTTTATGAAAAATGTGAGTGTGTTACTGCTAAAAAGTTGATTTAAATTTCGTTTTTGGATAAGGGTGATTGCAATACTTCAACAAGTCAATTGAAATTTTCTTGCACGATTAGGGACAGTGGATGCATAGAAAGATTTCTTTTTTAAATTAGTATTAGGTTTCAGAGAGTAGATTCCTGAAAAAAATGTGTTTGTTTTATGAAAAATGTGAGGGTGTTACTGCTAAAAAGTTGATTTAAATTTCGTTTTTGAATAAGGGTGATTGCAATATTTCAACAAGTCAATTGAAATTTTCTTGTACGATTAGGGACAGTGGATGCCTAGAAAGATATTTTTTTAAAATTAGTTTTAGGTTCCAGAGAGTAGATTCCTGAAAAAAATGTGTTTGTTTTATGAAAAATGTGAGTGTGTTACTGCTAAAATGTTGATTTAAATTTCGTTTTTGGATAAGGGTGATTGCAATATTTCAACAAGTCAATTGAAATTTTCTTGCACGATTAGGGACAGTGGATGCCTAGAAAGATGTTTTTTTAAAATTAGTTTTAGGTTCCAGAGAGTAGATTCCTGAAAAAAATGTGTTTGTTTTATGAAAAATGTGAGTGTGTTACTGCAAAAAAGTTGATTTAAATATCGTTTTTGGATAAAGGTGATTGCAATATTTCAACAAGTTAATTGAAATTTTCTTGCAAGATTAGGGAGAGTGGATGCCTAGAAAGATGTTTTTTACAAATTCGTTATAGGTTCCAGAGAGTGGATTCCTGAAAAAAAAAATATTTGTTTCATGAAAAATGTGAGTGTGTTACTGCAAAAAAGTTGATTTAAATTTGGTTTCAGGATAAGCGTGAATGCATCATTTCAACAAGTTAATTGAAATTTTCTTGCACGATTAGGGAGAGTGGATGCATAGAAAGATTTTTTTTTATATTTGTTTTAGGTTCCAGAGAGTTGATTCCTAAAAAAAATGTGTTTGTTTTATGAAAAATGTGAGTGTGTTACTGCTAAAAAGTTTATTTAAATGTAGCTTCAGGATAGGCATGATTGCATTATTTCAACTAGTTAATTGAAATTTTCCTGCACGATTAGGGAGAGTGGATGCATAGAAAGATGTTTTTTTTATATTTGTTTTAGGTTCCAGAGAGTTGATTCCTGAAAAAATGTGTTTGTTTTATGAAAAATGTGAGTGTGTTACTGCTAAAAAGTTGATTTAAATTTCGTTTTTGGATAAGGATGATTGCAATATTTCAACAAGTCAATTGAAATTTTCTTGCACGATTAGGGACAGTGGATGCCTAGAAAGATGGGTTTTTTTAAATTAGTTTTAGGTTTCAGAGAGTAGATTCCTGAAAAAAAAGGGTTTGTTTTATGAAAAATGTGAGTGTGTTACTGCAAAAAAGTTGATTTAAATATCGTCTTTGGATAAGGGTGATTGCAATATTTCAACAAGTTAATTGAAATTTTCTTGCAAGATTAGGGAGAGTGGATGCCTAGAAAGATGTTTTTTACAAATTCGTTATAGGTTCCAGAGAGTGGATTCCTGAAAAAAAACTTATTTGTTTCATGAAAAATGTGAGTGTGTTACTGCAAAAAAGTTGATTTCAATGTAGTTTCAGGATAAGCGTGAATGCATCATTTCAACAAGTTAATTGAAATTTTCTTGCACGATTAGGGAGAGTGGATGCATAGAAAGATGTTTTTTTATATTTGTTTTAGGTTCCAGAGAGTTGATTCCTGAAAAAATGTGTTTGTTTTATGAAAAATGTGAGTGTGTTACTGCTAAAAAGTTGATTTAAATTTCGTTTTTGGATAAGGGTGATTGCAATATTTCAACAAGTCAATTGAAATTTTCTTGCACGATTAGGGACAGTGGATGCCTAGAAAGATGTTTTTTTTAAATTAGTTTTAGGTTTCAGAGAGTAGATTCCTGAAAAAATGTGTTTGTTTTATGAAAAATGTGAGTGTGTTACTGCTAAAAAGTTGATTTAAATTTTGTTTTTGGATAAGGGTGATTGCAATATTTCAACAAGTCAATTGAAATTTTCTTGCACGATTAGGGACAGTGGATGCCTAGAAAGATGTTTTTTTTAAATTAGTTTTAGGTTCCAGAGAGTAGATTCCTGAAAAAAAATGTGTTTGTTTTATGAAAAATGTGAGTGTGTTACTGCTAAAAAGTTGATTTAAATTTCGTTTTTGTATAAGGGTGATTGCAATACTTCAACAAGTCAATTGAAATTTTCTTGCACGATTAGGGACAGTGGATGACTAGAAAGATGTTTTTTTAAAATTAGTTTTAGGTTCCAGAGAGTAGATTCCTGAAAAAAATTTGTTTGTTTTATGAAAAATGTGAGGGTGTTACTGCTAAAAAGTTGATTTAAATTTCGTTTTTGAATAAGGGTGATTGCAATATTTCAACAAGTCAATTGAAATTTTCTTGCACGATTAGGGACAGTGGATGCATAGAAAGATTTCTTTTTTAAATTAGTATTAGGTTTCAGAGAGTAGATTCCTGAAAAAAATGTGTTTGTTTTATGAAAGATGTGAGTGTGTTACTGCTAAAAAGTTGATTTAAATTTCGTTTTTGGATAAGGGTGATTGCTATATTTCAACAAGTCAATTGAAATTTTCTTGCACGATTAGGGACAGTGGATGCCTAGAAAGATGTTTTTTAAAATTAGTTTTAGGTTCCAGAGAGTAGATTCCTGAAAAAAATGTGTTTGTTTTATGAAAAATGTGAGTGTGTTGCTGCTAAAAAGTTGATTTAAATTTCATTTTTGGATAAGGGTGATTGCAATATTTCAACAAGTCAATTGAAATTTTCTTGCACGATTAGGGACAGTGGATGCCTAGAAAGATGTTTTTTAAAAATTAGTTTTAGGTTCCAGAGAGTAGATTCCTGAAAAAAATGTGTTTGTTTTATGAAAAATGTGAGTGTGTTACTGCAAAAAAGTTGATTTAAATATCGTTTTTGGATAAGGGTGATTGCAATATTTCAACAAGTTAATTGAAATTTTCTTGCAAGATTAGGGAGAGTGGATGCCTAGAAAGATGTTTTTTACAAATTTGTTATAGGTTCCAGAGAGTGGATTCCTGAAAAAAAATTATTTGTTTCATGAAAAATGTGAGTGTGTTACTGCAAAAAAGTTGATTTAAATTTAGTTTCAGGATAAGCGTGAATGCATCATTTCAACAAGTTAATTGAAATTTTCTTGCACGATTAGGGAGAGTGGATGCATAGAAAGATGTTTTTTTAAAATTAGTTTTAGGTTCCAGAGAGTAGATTCCTGAAAAAAATGTGTTTGTTTTATGAAAAATGTGAGTGTGTTACTGCTAAAAAGTTGATTTAAATTTCGTTTTTGGGTAAGGGTGATTGCAATACTTCAACAAGTCAATTGAAATTTTCTTGCACGATTAGGGACAGTGGATGCCTAGAAAGATGTTTTTTTAAAATTAGTTTTAGGTTCCAGAGAGTAGATTCCTGAAAAAAATGTGTTTGTTTTATGAAAAATGTGAGTGTGTTACTGCTAAAAAGTTGATTTAAATTTCGTTTTTGGATAAGGGTGATTGCAATACTTCAACAAGTCAATTGAAATTTTCTTGCACGATTAGGGACAGTGGATGCATAGAAAGATTTCTTTTTTAAATTAGTATTAGGTTTCAGAGAGTAGATTCCTGAAAAAAATTTGTTTGTTTTATGAAAAATGTGAGGGTGTTACTGCTAAAAAGTTGATTTAAATTTCGTTTTTGAATAAGGGTGATTGCAATATTTCAACAAGTCAATTGAAGTTTTCTTGTACGATTAGGGACAGTGGATGCCTAGAAAGATATTTTTTTAAAATTAGTTTTAGGTTCCAGAGAGTAGATTCCTGAAAAAAAGTGTTTGTTTTATGAAAAATGTGAGTGTGTTACTGCTAAAAAGTTGATTTAAATTTCGTTTTTGAATAAGGGTGATTGCAATATTTCAACAAGTCAATTGAAATTTTCTTGCACGATTAGGGACAGTGGATGCCTAGAAAGATGTTTTTTTTAAATTAGTTTTAGGTTCCAGAGAGTAGATTCCTGAAAAAAATGTGTTTGTTTTATGAAAAATGTGAGTGTGTTTTACTGCTAAAATGTTGATTTAAATTTCGTTTTTGGATAAGGGTGATTGCAATATTTCAACAAGTCAATTGAAATTTTCTTGCACGATTAGGGACAGTGGATGCCTAGAAAGATGTTTTTTTAAAATTAGTTTTAGGTTCCAGAGAGTAGATTCCTGAAAAAAATGTGTTTGTTTTATGAAAAATGTGAGTGTGTTACTGCAAAAAAGTTGATTTAAATATCGTTTTTGGATAAGGGTGATTGCAATATTTCAACAAGTTAATTGAAATTTTCTTGCAAGATTAGGGAGAGTGGATGCCTAGAAAGATGTTTTTTACAAATTCGTTATAGGTTCCAGAGAGTGGATTCCTGAAAAAAAAATTATTTGTTTCATGAAAAATGTGAGTGTGTTACTGCAAAAAAGTTGATTTAAATTTGGTTTCAGGATAAGCGTGAATGCATCATTTCAACAAGTTAATTGAAATTTTCTTGCACGATTAGGGAGAGTGGATGCATAGAAAGATGTTTTTTTTATATTTGTTTTAGGTTCCAGAGAGTTGATTCCTGAAAAAAATGTGTTTGTTTTATGAAAAATGTGAGTGTGTTACTGCTAAAAAGTTTATTTAAATGTAGCTTCAGGATAGGCATGATTGCATTATTTCAACTAGTTAATTGAAATTTTCTTGCACGATTAGGGAGAGTGGATGCATAGAAAGATGTTTTTTTTATATTTGTTTTAGGTTCCAGAGAGTTGATTCCTGAAAAAATGTGTTTGTTTTATGAAAAATGTGAGTGTGTTACTGCTAAAAAGTTGATTTAAATTTCGTTTTTGGATAAGGATGATTGCAATATTTCAACAAGTCAATTGAAATTTTCTTGCACGATTAGGGACAGTGGATGCCTAGAAAGATGGGTTTTTTTTAAATTAGTTTTAGGTTTCAGAGAGTAGATTCCTGAAAAAAATGGGTTTGTTTTATGAAAAATGTGAGTGTGTTACTGCAAAAAAGTTGATTTAAATATCGTCTTTGGATAAGGGTGATTGCAATATTTCAACAAGTTAATTGAAATTTTCTTGCAAGATTAGGGAGAGTGGATGCCTAGAAAGATGTTTTTTACAAATTTGTTATAGGTTCCAGAGAGTGGATTCCTGAAAAAAAAATTATTTGTTTCATGAAAAATGTGAGTGTGTTACTGCAAAAAAGTTGATTTAAATTTAGTTTCAGGATAAGCGTGAATGCATCATTTCAACAAGTTAATTGAAATTTTCTTGCACGATTAGGGAGAGTGGATGCATAGAAAGATGTTTTTTTAAAATTAGTTTTAGGTTCCAGAGAGTAGATTCCTGACAAAAATGTGTTTGTTTTATGAAAAATGTGAGTGTGTTACTGCTAAAAAGTTGATTTAAATTTCGTTTTTGGGTAAGGGTGATTGCAATACTTCAACAAGTCAATTGAAATTTTCTTGCACGATTAGGGACAGTGGATGCCTAGAAAGATGTTTTTTTTAAATTAGTTTTAGGTTCCAGAGAGTAGATTCCTGAAAAAAATGTGTTTGTTTTATGAAAAATGTGAGTGTGTTACTGCTAAAAAGTTGATTTAAATTTCGTTTTTGGATAAGGGTGATTGCAATACTTCAACAAGTCAATTGAAATTTTCTTGCACGATTAGGGACAGTGGATGCATAGAAAGATTTCTTTTTTAAATTAGTATTAGGTTTCAGAGAGTAGATTCCTGAAAAAAATGTGTTTGTTTTATGAAAAATGTGAGGGTGTTACTGCTAAAAAGTTGATTTAAATTTCGTTTTTGAATAAGGGTGATTGCAATATTTCAACAAGTCAATTGAAATTTTCTTGCACGATTAGGGACAGTGGATGCCTAGAAAGATGTTTTTTTAAAATTAGTTTTAGGTTCCAGAGAGTAGATTCCTGAAAAAAATGTGTTTGTTTTATGAAAAATGTGAGTGTGTTACTGCTAAAAAGTTTATTTAAATGTAGCTTCAGGATAGGCATGATTGCATTATTTCAACTAGTTAATTGAAATTTTCTTGCACGATTAGGGAGAGTGGATGCATAGAAAGATGTTTTTTTTATATTTGTTTTAGGTTCCAGAGAGTTGATTCCTGAAAAAATGTGTTTGTTTTATGAAAAATGTGAGTGTGTTACTGCTAAAAAGTTGATTTAAATTTCGTTTTTGGATAAGGATGATTGCAATATTTCAACAAGTCAATTGAAATTTTCTTGCACGATTAGGGACAGTGGATGCCTAGAAAGATGGTTTTTTTTAAATTAGTTTTAGGTTTCAGAGAGTAGATTCCTGAAAAAAATGGGTTTGTTTTATGAAAAATGTGAGTGTGTTACTGCAAAAAAGTTGATTTAAATATCGTCTTTGGATAAGGGTGATTGCAATATTTCAACAAGTTAATTGAAATTTTCTTGCAAGATTAGGGAGAGTGGATGCCTAGAAAGATGTTTTTTACAAATTTGTTATAGGTTCCAGAGAGTGGATTCCTGAAAAAAAAATTATTTGTTTCATGAAAAATGTGAGTGTGTTACTGCAAAAAAGTTGATTTAAATTTAGTTTCAGGATAAGCGTGAATGCATCATTTCAACAAGTTAATTGAAATTTTCTTGCACGATTAGGGAGAGTGGATGCATAGAAAGATGTTTTTTTAAAATTAGTTTTAGGTTCCAGAGAGTAGATTCCTGAAAAAAATGTGTTTGTTTTATGAAAAATGTGAGTGTGTTACTGCTAAAAAGTTGATTTAAATTTCGTTTTTGGGTAAGGGTGATTGCAATACTTCAACAAGTCAATTGAAATTTTCTTGCACGATTAGGGACAGTGGATGCCTAGAAAGATGTTTTTTTTAAATTAGTTTTAGGTTCCAGAGAGTAGATTCCTGAAAAAAATGTGTTTGTTTTATGAAAAATGTGAGTGTGTTACTGCTAAAAAGTTGATTTAAATTTCGTTTTTGGATAAGGGTGATTGCAATACTTCAACAAGTCAATTGAAATTTTCTTGCACGATTAGGGACAGTGGATGCATAGAAAGATTTCTTTTTTAAATTAGTATTAGGTTTCAGAGAGTAGATTCCTGAAAAAAATGTGTTTGTTTTATGAAAAATGTGAGGGTGTTACTGCTAAAAAGTTGATTTAAATTTCGTTTTTGAATAAGGGTGATTGCAATATTTCAACAAGTCAATTGAAATTTTCTTGTACGATTAGGGACAGTGGATGCCTAGAAAGATATTTTTTTAAAATTAGTTTTAGGTTCCAGAGAGTAGATTCCTGAAAAAAATGTGTTTGTTTTATGAAAAATGTGAGTGTGTTACTGCTAAAATGTTGATTTAAATTTCGTTTTTGGATAAGGGTGATTGCAATATTTCAACAAGTCAATTGAAATTTTCTTGCACGATTAGGGACAGTGGATGCCTAGAAAGATGTTTTTTTAAAATTAGTTTTAGGTTCCAGAGAGTAGATTCCTGAAAAAAATGTGTTTGTTTTATGAAAAATGTGAGTGTGTTACTGCAAAAAAGTTGATTTAAATATCGTTTTTGGATAAAGGTGATTGCAATATTTCAACAAGTTAATTGAAATTTTCTTGCAAGATTAGGGAGAGTGGATGCCTAGAAAGATGTTTTTTACAAATTCGTTATAGGTTCCAGAGAGTGGATTCCTGAAAAAAAAAATATTTGTTTCATGAAAAATGTGAGTGTGTTACTGCAAAAAAGTTGATTTAAATTTGGTTTCAGGATAAGCGTGAATGCATCATTTCAACAAGTTAATTGAAATTTTCTTGCACGATTAGGGAGAGTGGATGCATAGAAAGATTTTTTTTTATATTTGTTTTAGGTTCCAGAGAGTTGATTCCTAAAAAAAATGTGTTTGTTTTATGAAAAATGTGAGTGTGTTACTGCTAAAAAGTTTATTTAAATGTAGCTTCAGGATAGGCATGATTGCATTATTTCAACTAGTTAATTGAAATTTTCCTGCACGATTAGGGAGAGTGGATGCATAGAAAGATGTTTTTTTTATATTTGTTTTAGGTTCCAGAGAGTTGATTCCTGAAAAAATGTGTTTGTTTTATGAAAAATGTGAGTGTGTTACTGCTAAAAAGTTGATTTAAATTTCGTTTTTGGATAAGGATGATTGCAATATTTCAACAAGTCAATTGAAATTTTCTTGCACGATTAGGGACAGTGGATGCCTAGAAAGATGGGTTTTTTTAAATTAGTTTTAGGTTTCAGAGAGTAGATTCCTGAAAAAAAAGGGTTTGTTTTATGAAAAATGTGAGTGTGTTACTGCAAAAAAGTTGATTTAAATATCGTCTTTGGATAAGGGTGATTGCAATATTTCAACAAGTTAATTGAAATTTTCTTGCAAGATTAGGGAGAGTGGATGCCTAGAAAGATGTTTTTTACAAATTCGTTATAGGTTCCAGAGAGTGGATTCCTGAAAAAAAACTTATTTGTTTCATGAAAAATGTGAGTGTGTTACTGCAAAAAAGTTGATTTCAATGTAGTTTCAGGATAAGCGTGAATGCATCATTTCAACAAGTTAATTGAAATTTTCTTGCACGATTAGGGAGAGTGGATGCATAGAAAGATGTTTTTTTATATTTGTTTTAGGTTCCAGAGAGTTGATTCCTGAAAAAATGTGTTTGTTTTATGAAAAATGTGAGTGTGTTACTGCTAAAAAGTTGATTTAAATTTCGTTTTTGGATAAGGGTGATTGCAATATTTCAACAAGTCAATTGAAATTTTCTTGCATGATTAGGGACAGTGGATGCCTAGAAAGATGTTTTTTTTAAATTAGTTTTAGGTTTCAGAGAGTAGATTCCTGAAAAAAATGTGTTTGTTTTATGAAAAATGTGAGTGTGTTACTGCTAAAAAGTTGATTTAAATTTTGTTTTTGGATAAGGGTGATTGCAATATTTCAACAAGTCAATTGAAATTTTCTTGCACGATTAGGGACAGTGGATGCCTAGAAAGATGTTTTTTTTAAATTAGTTTTAGGTTCCAGAGAGTAGATTCCTGAAAAAAAATGTGTTTGTTTTATGAAAAATGTGAGTGTGTTACTGCTAAAAAGTTGATTTAAATTTCGTTTTTGTATAAGGGTGATTGCAATACTTCAACAAGTCAATTGAAATTTTCTTGCACGATTAGGGACAGTGGATGACTAGAAAGATGTTTTTTTAAAATTAGTTTTAGGTTCCAGAGAGTAGATTCCTGAAAAAAATTTGTTTGTTTTATGAAAAATGTGAGGGTGTTACTGCTAAAAAGTTGATTTAAATTTCGTTTTTGAATAAGGGTGATTGCAATATTTCAACAAGTCAATTGAAATTTTCTTGCACGATTAGGGACAGTGGATGCATAGAAAGATTTCTTTTTTAAATTAGTATTAGGTTTCAGAGAGTAGATTCCTGAAAAAAATGTGTTTGTTTTATGAAAGATGTGAGTGTGTTACTGCTAAAAAGTTGATTTAAATTTCGTTTTTGGATAAGGGTGATTGCTATATTTCAACAAGTCAATTGAAATTTTCTTGCACGATTAGGGACAGTGGATGCCTAGAAAGATGTTTTTTAAAATTAGTTTTAGGTTCCAGAGAGTAGATTCCTGAAAAAAATGTGTTTGTTTTATGAAAAATGTGAGTGTGTTGCTGCTAAAAAGTTGATTTAAATTTCATTTTTGGATAAGGGTGATTGCAATATTTCAACAAGTCAATTGAAATTTTCTTGCACGATTAGGGACAGTGGATGCCTAGAAAGATGTTTTTTAAAAATTAGTTTTAGGTTCCAGAGAGTAGATTCCTGAAAAAAATGTGTTTGTTTTATGAAAAATGTGAGTGTGTTACTGCAAAAAAGTTGATTTAAATATCGTTTTTGGATAAGGGTGATTGCAATATTTCAACAAGTTAATTGAAATTTTCTTGCAAGATTAGGGAGAGTGGATGCCTAGAAAGATGTTTTTTACAAATTTGTTATAGGTTCCAGAGAGTGGATTCCTGAAAAAAAATTATTTGTTTCATGAAAAATGTGAGTGTGTTACTGCAAAAAAGTTGATTTAAATTTAGTTTCAGGATAAGCGTGAATGCATCATTTCAACAAGTTAATTGAAATTTTCTTGCACGATTAGGGAGAGTGGATGCATAGAAAGATGTTTTTTTAAAATTAGTTTTAGGTTCCAGAGAGTAGATTCCTGAAAAAAATGTGTTTGTTTTATGAAAAATGTGAGTGTGTTACTGCTAAAAAGTTGATTTAAATTTCGTTTTTGGGTAAGGGTGATTGCAATACTTCAACAAGTCAATTGAAATTTTCTTGCACGATTAGGGACAGTGGATGCCTAGAAAGATGTTTTTTTAAAATTAGTTTTAGGTTCCAGAGAGTAGATTCCTGAAAAAAATGTGTTTGTTTTATGAAAAATGTGAGTGTGTTACTGCTAAAAAGTTGATTTAAATTTCGTTTTTGGATAAGGGTGATTGCAATACTTCAACAAGTCAATTGAAATTTTCTTGCACGATTAGGGACAGTGGATGCATAGAAAGATTTCTTTTTTAAATTAGTATTAGGTTTCAGAGAGTAGATTCCTGAAAAAAATGTGTTTGTTTTATGAAAAATGTGAGGGTGTTACTGCTAAAAAGTTGATTTAAATTTCGTTTTTGAATAAGGGTGATTGCAATATTTCAACAAGTCAATTGAAGTTTTCTTGTACGATTAGGGACAGTGGATGCCTAGAAAGATATTTTTTTAAAATTAGTTTTAGGTTCCAGAGAGTAGATTCCTGAAAAAAAGTGTTTGTTTTATGAAAAATGTGAGTGTGTTACTGCTAAAAAGTTGATTTAAATTTCGTTTTTGAATAAGGGTGATTGCAATATTTCAACAAGTCAATTGAAATTTTCTTGCACGATTAGGGACAGTGGATGCCTAGAAAGATGTTTTTTTTAAATTAGTTTTAGGTTCCAGAGAGTAGATTCCTGAAAAAAATGTGTTTGTTTTATGAAAAATGTGAGTGTGTTTTACTGCTAAAATGTTGATTTAAATTTCGTTTTTGGATAAGGGTGATTGCAATATTTCAACAAGTCAATTGAAATTTTCTTGCACGATTAGGGACTGTGGATGCCTAGAAAGATGTTTTTTTAAAATTAGTTTTAGGTTCCAGAGAGTAGATTCCTGAAAAAAATGTGTTTGTTTTATGAAAAATGTGAGTGTGTTACTGCAAAAAAGTTGATTTAAATATCGTTTTTGGATAAGGGTGATTGCAATATTTCAACAAGTTAATTGAAATTTTCTTGCAAGATTAGGGAGAGTGGATGCCTAGAAAGATGTTTTTTACAAATTCGTTATAGGTTCCAGAGAGTGGATTCCTGAAAAAAAAATTATTTGTTTCATGAAAAATGTGAGTGTGTTACTGCAAAAAAGTTGATTTAAATTTGGTTTCAGGATAAGCGTGAATGCATCATTTCAACAAGTTAATTGAAATTTTCTTGCACGATTAGGGAGAGTGGATGCATAGAAAGATGTTTTTTTTATATTTGTTTTAGGTTCCAGAGAGTTGATTCCTGAAAAAAATGTGTTTGTTTTATGAAAAATGTGAGTGTGTTACTGCTAAAAAGTTTATTTAAATGTAGCTTCAGGATAGGCATGATTGCATTATTTCAACTAGTTAATTGAAATTTTCTTGCACGATTAGGGAGAGTGGATGCATAGAAAGATGTTTTTTTTATATTTGTTTTAGGTTCCAGAGAGTTGATTCCTGAAAAAATGTGTTTGTTTTATGAAAAATGTGAGTGTGTTACTGCTAAAAAGTTGATTTAAATTTCGTTTTTGGATAAGGATGATTGCAATATTTCAACAAGTCAATTGAAATTTTCTTGCACGATTAGGGACAGTGGATGCCTAGAAAGATGGGTTTTTTTTAAATTAGTTTTAGGTTTCAGAGAGTAGATTCCTGAAAAAAATGGGTTTGTTTTATGAAAAATGTGAGTGTGTTACTGCAAAAAAGTTGATTTAAATATCGTCTTTGGATAAGGGTGATTGCAATATTTCAACAAGTTAATTGAAATTTTCTTGCAAGATTAGGGAGAGTGGATGCCTAGAAAGATGTTTTTTACAAATTTGTTATAGGTTCCAGAGAGTGGATTCCTGAAAAAAAAATTATTTGTTTCATGAAAAATGTGAGTGTGTTACTGCAAAAAAGTTGATTTAAATTTAGTTTCAGGATAAGCGTGAATGCATCATTTCAACAAGTTAATTGAAATTTTCTTGCACGATTAGGGAGAGTGGATGCATAGAAAGATGTTTTTTTAAAATTAGTTTTAGGTTCCAGAGAGTAGATTCCTGAAAAAAATGTGTTTGTTTTATGAAAAATGTGAGTGTGTTACTGCTAAAAAGTTGATTTAAATTTCGTTTTTGGGTAAGGGTGATTGCAATACTTCAACAAGTCAATTGAAATTTTCTTGCACGATTAGGGACAGTGGATGCCTAGAAAGATGTTTTTTTTAAATTAGTTTTAGGTTCCAGAGAGTAGATTCCTGAAAAAAATGTGTTTGTTTTATGAAAAATGTGAGTGTGTTACTGCTAAAAAGTTGATTTAAATTTCGTTTTTGGATAAGGGTGATTGCAATACTTCAACAAGTCAATTGAAATTTTCTTGCACGATTAGGGACAGTGGATGCATAGAAAGATTTCTTTTTTAAATTAGTATTAGGTTTCAGAGAGTAGATTCCTGAAAAAAATGTGTTTGTTTTATGAAAAATGTGAGGGTGTTACTGCTAAAAAGTTGATTTAAATTTCGTTTTTGAATAAGGGTGATTGCAATATTTCAACAAGTCAATTGAAATTTTCTTGCACGATTAGGGACAGTGGATGCCTAGAAAGATGTTTTTTTTAAATTAGTTTTAGGTTCCAGAGAGTAGATTCCTGAAAAAAATGTGTTTGTTTTATGAAAAATGTGAGTGTGTTACTGCTAAAATGTTGATTTAAATTTCGTTTTTGGATAAGGGTGATTGCAATATTTCAACAAGTCAATTGAAATTTTCTTGCACGATTAGGGACAGTGGATGCCTAGAAAGATGTTTTTTTAAAATTAGTTTTAGGTTCCAGAGAGTAGATTCCTGAAAAAAATGTGTTTGTTTTATGAAAAATATGAGTGTGTTACTGCAAAAAAGTTGATTTAAATATCGTTTTTGGATAAAGGTGATTGCAATATTTCAACAAGTTAATTGAAATTTTCTTGCAAGATTAGGGAGAGTGGATGCCTAGAAAGATGTTTTTTACAAATTCGTTATAGGTTCCAGAGAGTGGATTCCTGAAAAAAAAAATATTTGTTTCATGAAAAATGTGAGTGTGTTACTGCAAAAAAGTTGATTTAAATTTAGTTTCAGGATAAGCATGAATGCATCATTTCAATAAGTTAATTGAAATTTTCTTGCACGATTAGGGAGAGTGGATGCATAGAAAGATGTTTTTTTTATATTTGTTTTAGGTTCCAGAGAGTTGATTCCTGAAAAAAAAGTGTTTGTTTTATGAAAAATGTGAGTGTGTTACTGCTAAAAAGTTTATTTAAATTTAGCTTCAGGATAGGCATGATTGCATTATTTCAACTAGTTAATTGAAATTTTCTTGCACGATTAGGGAGAGTGGATGCATAGAAAGATGTTTTTTTTATATTTGTTTTAGGTTCCAGAGAGTTGATTCCTGAAAAAATGTGTTTGTTTTATGAAAAATGTGAGTGTGTTACTGCTAAAAAGTTGATTTAAATTTCGTTTTTGGATAAGGGTGATTGCAATATTTCAACAAGTCAATTGAAATTTTCTTGCACGATTAGGGACAGTGGATGCCTAGAAAGATGTTTTTTTTAAATTAGTTTTAGGTTCCAGAGAGTAGATTCCTGAAAAAAATGTGTTTGTTTTATGAAAAATGTGAGTGTGTTACTGCTAAAAAGTTGATTTAAATTTCGTTTTTGGATAAGGGTGATTGCAATACTTCAACAAGTCAATTGAAATTTTCTTGCACGATTAGGGACAGTGGATGCCTAGAAAGATTTTTTTTTAAATTAGTTTTAGGTTCCAGAGAGTAGATTCCTGAAAAAAATGTGTTTGTTTTATGAAAAATGTGAGGGTGTTACTGCTAAAAAGTTGATTTAAATTTCGTTTTTGAATAAGGGTGATTGCAATATTTCAACAAGTCAATTGAAATTTTCTTGTACGATTAGGGACAGTGGATGCCTAGAAAGATGTTTTTTTTAAATTAGTTTTAGGTTCCAGAGAGTAGATTTCTGAAAAAAATGTGTTTGTTTTATGAAAAATGTGAGTGTGTTACTGCTAAAAAGTTGATTTAAATTTCATTTTTGGATAAGGGTGATTGCAATATTTCAACAAGTCAATTGAAATTTTCTTGCACGATTAGGGACAGTGGATGCCTAGAAAGATGTTTTTTTAAAATTAGTTTTAGGTTCCAGAGAGTAGATTCCTGAAAAAAATGTGTTTGTTTTATGAAAAATGTGAGTGTGTTACTGCTAAAAAGTTTATTTAAATGTAGCTTCAGGATAGGCATGAATGCATTATTTCAACTAGTTAATTGAAATTTTCTTGCACGATTAGGGAGAGTGGATGCATAGAAAGATGTTTTTTTTATATTTGTTTTAGGTTCCAGAGAGTTGATTCCTGAAAAAATGTGTTTGTTTTATGAAAAATGTGAGTGTGTTACTGCTAAAAAGTTGATTTAAATTTCGTTTTTGGATAAGGATGATTGCAATATTTCAACAAGTCAATTGAAATTTTCTTGCACGATTAGGGACAGTGGATGCCTAGAAAGATGGGTTTTTTTAAATTAGTTTTAGGTTTCAGAGAGTAGATTCCTGAAAAAAATGGGTTTGTTTTATGAAAAATGTGAGTGTGTTACTGCAAAAAAGTTGATTTAAATATCGTCTTTGGATAAGGGTGATTGCAATATTTCAACAAGTTAATTGAAATTTTCTTGCAAGATTAGGGAGAGTGGATGCCTAGAAAGATGTTTTTTACAAATTTGTTATAGGTTCCAGAGAGTGGATTCCTGAAAAAAAAATTATTTGTTTCATGAAAAATGTGAGTGTGTTACTGCAAAAAAGTTGATTTAAATTTAGTTTCAGGATAAGCGTGAATGCATCATTTCAACAAGTTAATTGAAATTTTCTTGCACGATTAGGGAGAGTGGATGCATAGAAAGATGTTTTTTTAAAATTAGTTTTAGGTTCCAGAGAGTAGATTCCTGAAAAAAATGTGTTTGTTTTATGAAAAATGTGAGTGTGTTACTGCTAAAAAGTTGATTTAAATTTCGTTTTTGGGTAAGGGTGATTGCAATACTTCAACAAGTCAATTGAAATTTTCTTGCACGATTAGGGACAGTGGATGCCTAGAAAGATGTTTTTTTTAAATTAGTTTTAGGTTCCAGAGAGTAGATTCCTGAAAAAAATGTGTTTGTTTTATGAAAAATGTGAGTGTGTTACTGCTAAAAAGTTGATTTAAATTTCGTTTTTGGATAAGGGTGATTGCAATACTTCAACAAGTCAATTGAAATTTTCTTGCACGATTAGGGACAGTGGATGCATAGAAAGATTTCTTTTTTAAATTAGTATTAGGTTTCAGAGAGTAGATTCCTGAAAAAAATGTGTTTGTTTTATGAAAAATGTGAGGGTGTTACTGCTAAAAAGTTGATTTAAATTTCGTTTTTGAATAAGGGTGATTGCAATATTTCAACAAGTCAATTGAAATTTTCTTGTACGATTAGGGACAGTGGATGCCTAGAAAGATATTTTTTTAAAATTAGTTTTAGGTTCCAGAGAGTAGATTCCTGAAAAAAATGTGTTTGTTTTATGAAAAATGTGAGTGTGTTACTGCTAAAATGTTGATTTAAATTTCGTTTTTGGATAAGGGTGATTGCAATATTTCAACAAGTCAATTGAAATTTTCTTGCACGATTAGGGACAGTGGATGCCTAGAAAGATGTTTTTTTAAAATTAGTTTTAGGTTCCAGAGAGTAGATTCCTGAAAAAAATGTGTTTGTTTTATGAAAAATGTGAGTGTGTTACTGCAAAAAAGTTGATTTAAATATCGTTTTTGGATAAAGGTGATTGCAATATTTCAACAAGTTAATTGAAATTTTCTTGCAAGATTAGGGAGAGTGGATGCCTAGAAAGATGTTTTTTACAAATTCGTTATAGGTTCCAGAGAGTGGATTCCTGAAAAAAAAAATATTTGTTTCATGAAAAATGTGAGTGTGTTACTGCAAAAAAGTTGATTTAAATTTGGTTTCAGGATAAGCGTGAATGCATCATTTCAACAAGTTAATTGAAATTTTCTTGCACGATTAGGGAGAGTGGATGCATAGAAAGATTTTTTTTTATATTTGTTTTAGGTTCCAGAGAGTTGATTCCTAAAAAAAATGTGTTTGTTTTATGAAAAATGTGAGTGTGTTACTGCTAAAAAGTTTATTTAAATGTAGCTTCAGGATAGGCATGATTGCATTATTTCAACTAGTTAATTGAAATTTTCCTGCACGATTAGGGAGAGTGGATGCATAGAAAGATGTTTTTTTTATATTTGTTTTAGGTTCCAGAGAGTTGATTCCTGAAAAAATGTGTTTGTTTTATGAAAAATGTGAGTGTGTTACTGCTAAAAAGTTGATTTAAATTTCGTTTTTGGATAAGGATGATTGCAATATTTCAACAAGTCAATTGAAATTTTCTTGCACGATTAGGGACAGTGGATGCCTAGAAAGATGGGTTTTTTTAAATTAGTTTTAGGTTTCAGAGAGTAGATTCCTGAAAAAAAAGGGTTTGTTTTATGAAAAATGTGAGTGTGTTACTGCAAAAAAGTTGATTTAAATATCGTCTTTGGATAAGGGTGATTGCAATATTTCAACAAGTCAATTGAAATTTTCTTGCACGATTAGGGACAGTGGATGACTAGAAAGATGTTTTTTTAAAATTAGTTTTAGGTTCCAGAGAGTAGATTCCTGAAAAAAATTTGTTTGTTTTATGAAAAATGTGAGGGTGTTACTGCTAAAAAGTTGATTTAAATTTCGTTTTTGAATAAGGGTGATTGCAATATTTCAACAAGTCAATTGAAATTTTCTTGCACGATTAGGGACAGTGGATGCATAGAAAGATTTCTTTTTTAAATTAGTATTAGGTTTCAGAGAGTAGATTCCTGAAAAAAATGTGTTTGTTTTATGAAAGATGTGAGTGTGTTACTGCTAAAAAGTTGATTTAAATTTCGTTTTTGGATAAGGGTGATTGCTATATTTCAACAAGTCAATTGAAATTTTCTTGCACGATTAGGGACAGTGGATGCCTAGAAAGATGTTTTTTAAAATTAGTTTTAGGTTCCAGAGAGTAGATTCCTGAAAAAAATGTGTTTGTTTTATGAAAAATGTGAGTGTGTTGCTGCTAAAAAGTTGATTTAAATTTCATTTTTGGATAAGGGTGATTGCAATATTTCAACAAGTCAATTGAAATTTTCTTGCACGATTAGGGACAGTGGATGCCTAGAAAGATGTTTTTTAAAAATTAGTTTTAGGTTCCAGAGAGTAGATTCCTGAAAAAAATGTGTTTGTTTTATGAAAAATGTGAGTGTGTTACTGCAAAAAAGTTGATTTAAATATCGTTTTTGGATAAGGGTGATTGCAATATTTCAACAAGTTAATTGAAATTTTCTTGCAAGATTAGGGAGAGTGGATGCCTAGAAAGATGTTTTTTACAAATTTGTTATAGGTTCCAGAGAGTGGATTCCTGAAAAAAAATTATTTGTTTCATGAAAAATGTGAGTGTGTTACTGCAAAAAAGTTGATTTAAATTTAGTTTCAGGATAAGCGTGAATGCATCATTTCAACAAGTTAATTGAAATTTTCTTGCACGATTAGGGAGAGTGGATGCATAGAAAGATGTTTTTTTAAAATTAGTTTTAGGTTCCAGAGAGTAGATTCCTGAAAAAAATGTGTTTGTTTTATGAAAAATGTGAGTGTGTTACTGCTAAAAAGTTGATTTAAATTTCGTTTTTGGGTAAGGGTGATTGCAATACTTCAACAAGTCAATTGAAATTTTCTTGCACGATTAGGGACAGTGGATGCCTAGAAAGATGTTTTTTTAAAATTAGTTTTAGGTTCCAGAGAGTAGATTCCTGAAAAAAATGTGTTTGTTTTATGAAAAATGTGAGTGTGTTACTGCTAAAAAGTTGATTTAAATTTCGTTTTTGGATAAGGGTGATTGCAATACTTCAACAAGTCAATTGAAATTTTCTTGCACGATTAGGGACAGTGGATGCATAGAAAGATTTCTTTTTTAAATTAGTATTAGGTTCCAGAGAGTAGATTCCTGAAAAAAATGTGTTTGTTTTATGAAAAATGTGAGTGTGTTTTACTGCTAAAATGTTGATTTAAATTTCGTTTTTGGATAAGGGTGATTGCAATATTTCAACAAGTCAATTGAAATTTTCTTGCACGATTAGGGACAGTGGATGCCTAGAAAGATGTTTTTTTAAAATTAGTTTTAGGTTCCAGAGAGTAGATTCCTGAAAAAAATGTGTTTGTTTTATGAAAAATGTGAGTGTGTTACTGCAAAAAAGTTGATTTAAATATCGTTTTTGGATAAGGGTGATTGCAATATTTCAACAAGTTAATTGAAATTTTCTTGCAAGATTAGGGAGAGTGGATGCCTAGAAAGATGTTTTTTACAAATTCGTTATAGGTTCCAGAGAGTGGATTCCTGAAAAAAAAATTATTTGTTTCATGAAAAATGTGAGTGTGTTACTGCAAAAAAGTTGATTTAAATTTGGTTTCAGGATAAGCGTGAATGCATCATTTCAACAAGTTAATTGAAATTTTCTTGCACGATTAGGGAGAGTGGATGCATAGAAAGATTTTTTTTTTATATTTGTTTTAGGTTCCAGAGAGTTGATTCCTGAAAAAAATGTGTTTGTTTTATGAAAAATGTGAGTGTGTTACTGCTAAAAAGTTTATTTAAATGTAGCTTCAGGATAGGCATGATTGCATTATTTCAACTAGTTAATTGAAATTTTCTTGCACGATTAGGGAGAGTGGATGCATAGAAAGATGTTTTTTTTATATTTGTTTTAGGTTCCAGAGAGTTGATTCCTGAAAAAATGTGTTTGTTTTATGAAAAATGTGAGTGTGTTACTGCTAAAAAGTTGATTTAAATTTCGTTTTTGGATAAGGATGATTGCAATATTTCAACAAGTCAATTGAAATTTTCTTGCATGATTAGGGACAGTGGATGCCTAGAAAGATGGGTTTTTTTTAAATTAGTTTTAGGTTTCAGAGAGTAGATTCCTGAAAAAAATGGGTTTGTTTTATGAAAAATGTGAGTGTGTTACTGCAAAAAAGTTGATTTAAATATCGTCTTTGGATAAGGGTGATTGCAATATTTCAACAAGTTAATTGAAATTTTCTTGCAAGATTAGGGAGAGTGGATGCCTAGAAAGATGTTTTTTACAAATTTGTTATAGGTTCCAGAGAGTGGATTCCTGAAAAAAAAATTATTTGTTTCATGAAAAATGTGAGTGTGTTACTGCAAAAAAGTTGATTTAAATTTAGTTTCAGGATAAGCGTGAATGCATCATTTCAACAAGTTAATTGAAATTTTCTTGCACGATTAGGGAGAGTGGATGCATAGAAAGATGTTTTTTTAAAATTAGTTTTAGGTTCCAGAGAGTAGATTCCTGAAAAAAATGTGTTTGTTTTATGAAAAATGTGAGTGTGTTACTGCTAAAAAGTTGATTTAAATTTCGTTTTTGGGTAAGGGTGATTGCAATACTTCAACAAGTCAATTGAAATTTTCTTGCACGATTAGGGACAGTGGATGCCTAGAAAGATGTTTTTTTTAAATTAGTTTTAGGTTCCAGAGAGTAGATTCCTGAAAAAAATGTGTTTGTTTTATGAAAAATGTGAGTGTGTTACTGCTAAAAAGTTGATTTAAATTTCGTTTTTGGATAAGGGTGATTGCAATACTTCAACAAGTCAATTGAAATTTTCTTGCACGATTAGGGACAGTGGATGCATAGAAAGATTTCTTTTTTAAATTAGTATTAGGTTTCAGAGAGTAGATTCCTGAAAAAAATGTGTTTGTTTTATGAAAAATGTGAGGGTGTTACTGCTAAAAAGTTGATTTAAATTTCGTTTTTGAATAAGGGTGATTGCAATATTTCAACAAGTCAATTGAAATTTTCTTGCACGATTAGGGACAGTGGATGCCTAGAAAGATGTTTTTTTAAAATTAGTTTTAGGTTCCAGAGAGTAGATTCCTGAAAAAAATGTGTTTGTTTTATGAAAAATGTGAGTGTGTTACTGCTAAAATGTTGATTTAAATTTCGTTTTTGGATAAGGGTGATTGCAATATTTCAACAAGTCAATTGAAATTTTCTTGCACGATTAGGGACAGTGGATGCCTAGAAAGATGTTTTTTTAAAATTAGTTTTAGGTTCCAGAGAGTAGATTCCTGAAAAAAATGTGTTTGTTTTATGAAAAATGTGAGTGTGTTACTGCAAAAAAGTTGATTTAAATATCGTTTTTGGATAAAGGTGATTGCAATATTTCAACAAGTCAATTGAAATTTTCTTGCACGATTAGGGACAGTGGATGCCTAGAAAGATGTTTTTTTAAAATTAGTTTTAGGTTCCAGAGAGTAGATTCCTGAAAAAAATGTGTTTGTTTTATGAAAAATGTGAGTGTGTTACTGCAAAAAAGTTGATTTAAATATCGTTTTTGGATAAAGGTGATTGCAATATTTCAACAAGTTAATTGAAATTTTCTTGCAAGATTAGGGAGAGTGGATGCATAGAAAGATGTTTTTTTTATATTTGTTTTAGGTTCCAGAGAGTTGATTCCTGAAAAAAATGTGTTTGTTTTATGAAAAATGTGAGTGTGTTACTGCTAAAAAGTTTATTTAAATTTAGCTTCAGGATAGGCATGATTGCATTATTTCAACTAGTTAATTGAAATTTTCTTGCACGATTAGGGAGAGTGGATGCATGGAAAGATGTTTTTTTTATATTTGTTTTAGGTTCCAGAGAGTTGATTCCTGAAAAAATGTGTTTGTTTTATGAAATATGTGAGTGTGTTACTGCTAAAAAGTTGATTTAAATTTCGTTTTTGGATAAGGGTGATTGCAATATTTCAACAAGTCAATTGAAATTTTCTTGCACGATTAGGGACAGTGGATGCCTAGAAAGATGTTTTTTTAAAATTAGTTTTAGGTTCCAGAGAGTAGATTCCTGAAAAAAATGTGTTTGTTTTATGAAAAATGTGAGTGTGTTACTGCTAAAAAGTTGATTTAAATTTCGTTTTTGGATAAGGGTGATTGCAATACTTCAACAAGTCAATTGAAATTTTCTTGCACGATTAGGGACAGTGGATGCCTAGAAAGATTTTTTTTTAAATTAGTTTTAGGTTCCAGAGAGTAGATTCCTGAAAAAAATGTGTTTGTTTTATGAAAAATGTGAGGGTGTTACTGCTAAAAAGTTGATTTAAATTTCGTTTTTGAATAAGGGTGATTGCAATATTTCAACAAGTCAATTGAAATTTTCTTGTACGATTAGGGACAGTGGATGCCTAGAAAGATGTTTTTTTAAAATTAGTTTTAGGTTCCAGAGAGTAGATTCCTGAAAAAAATGTGTTTGTTTTATGAAAAATGTGAGTGTGTTACTGCTAAAAAGTTGATTTAAATTTCATTTTTGGATAAGGGTGATTGCAATATTTCAACAAGTCAATTGAAATTTTCTTGCACGATTAGGGACAGTGGATGCCTAGAAAGATGTTTTTTTAAAATTAGTTTTAGGTTCCAGAGAGTAGATTCCTGAAAAAAATGTGTTTGTTTTATGAAAAATGTGAGTGTGTTACTGCTAAAAAGTTGATTTAAATTTCATTTTTGGATAAGGGTGATTGCAATATTTCAACAAGTCAATTGAAATTTTCTTGCACGATTAGGGACAGTGGATGCCTAGAAAGATGTTTTTTTAAAATTAGTTTTAGGTTCCAGAGAGTAGATTCCTGAAAAAAATGTGTTTGTTTTATGAAAAATGTGAGTGTGTTACTGCAAAAAAGTTGATTTAAATATCGTTTTTGGATAAGGGTGATTGCAATATTTCAACAAGTTAATTGAAATTTTCTTGCAAGATTAGGGAGAGTGGATGCCTAGAAAGATGTTTTTTACAAATTCGTTATAGGTTCCAGAGAGTGGATTCCTGAAAAAAAAATTATTTGTTTCATGAAAAATGTGAGTGTGTTACTGCAAAAAAGTTGATTTAAATTTGGTTTCAGGATAAGCGTGAATGCATCATTTCAACAAGTTAATTGAAATTTTCTTGCACGATTAGGGAGAGTGGATGCATAGAAAGATGTTTTTTTTATATTTGTTTTAGGTTCCAGAGAGTTGATTCCTAAAAAAAATATGTTTGTTTTATGAAAAATGTGAGTGTGTTACTGCTAAAAAGTTTATTTAAATGTAGCTTCAGGATAGGCATGATTGCATTATTTCAACTAGTTAATTGAAATTTTCTTGCACGATTAGGGAGAGTGGATGCATAGAAAGATGTTTTTTTTATATTTGTTTTAGGTTCCAGAGAGTTGATTCCTGAAAAAATGTGTTTGTTTTATGAAAAATGTGAGTGTGTTACTGCTAAAAAGTTGATTTAAATTTCGTTTTTGGATAAGGATGATTGCAATATTTCAACAAGTCAATTGAAATTTTCTTGCACGATTAGGGACAGTGGATGCCTAGAAAGATGGGTTTTTTTAAATTAGTTTTAGGTTTCAGAGAGTAGATTCCTGAAAAAAATGGGTTTGTTTTATGAAAAATGTGAGTGTGTTACTGCAAAAAAGTTGATTTAAATATCGTCTTTGGATAAGGGTGATTGCAATATTTCAACAAGTTAATTGAAATTTTCTTGCAAGATTAGGGAGAGTGGATGCCTAGAAAGATGTTTTTTACAAATTCGTTATAGGTTCCAGAGAGTGGATTCCTGAAAAAAAAATTATTTGTTTCATGAAAAATGTGAGTGTGTTACTGCAAAAAAGTTGATTTAAATTTAGTTTCAGGATAAGCGTGAATGCATCATTTCAACAAGTTAATTGAAATTTTCTTGCACGATTAGGGAGAGTGGATGCATAGAAAGATGTTTTTTTATATTTGTTTTAGGTTCCAGAGAGTTGATTCCTGAAAAAATGTGTTTGTTTTATGAAAAATGTGAGTGTGTTACTGCTAAAAAGTTGATTTAAATTTCGTTTTTGGATAAGGGTGATTGCAATATTTCAACAAGTCAATTGAAATTTTCTTGCACGATTAGGGACAGTGGATGCCTAGAAAGATGTTTTTTTTAAATTAGTTTTAGGTTTCAGAGAGTAGATTCCTGAAAAAAATGTGTTTGTTTTATGAAAAATGTGAGTGTGTTACTGCTAAAAAGTTGATTTAAATTTCGTTTTTGGATAAGGGTGATTGCAATATTTCAACAAGTCAATTGAAATTTTCTTGCACGATTAGGGACAGTGGATGCCTAGAAAGATGTTTTTTTTAAATTAGTTTTAGGTTCCAGAGAGTAGATTCCTGAAAAAAAATGTGTTTGTTTTATGAAAAATGTGAGTGTGTTACTGCTAAAAAGTTGATTTAAATTTCGTTTTTGGATAAGGGTGATTGCAATACTTCAACAAGTCAATTGAAATTTTCTTGCACGATTAGGGACAGTGGATGACTAGAAAGATGTTTTTTTAAAATTAGTTTTAGGTTCCAGAGAGTAGATTCCTGAAAAAAATGTGTTTGTTTTATGAAAAATGTGAGGGTGTTACTGCTAAAAAGTTGATTTAAATTTCGTTTTTGAATAAGGGTGATTGCAATATTTCAACAAGTCAATTGAAATTTTCTTGCACGATTAGGGACAGTGGATGACTAGAAAGATGTTTTTTTAAAATTAGTTTTAGGTTCCAGAGAGTAGATTCCTGAAAAAAATGTGTTTGTTTTATGAAAAATGTGAGTGTGTTACTGCTAAAAAGTTGATTTAAATTTCATTTTTAGATAAGGGTGATTGCAATATTTCAACAAGTCAATTGAAATTTTCTTGCACGATTAGGGACAGTGGATGCCTAGAAAGATGTTTTTTTAAAATTAGTTTTAGGTTCCAGAGAGTAGATTCCTGAAAAAAATGTGTTTGTGTTATGAAAAATGTGAGTGTGTTACTGCTAAAAAGTTGATTTAAATATCGTTTTTGGATAAGGGTGATTGCAATATTTCAATAAGTTAATTGAAATTTTCTTGGAAGATTAGGGAGAGTGGATGCCTAGAAATATGTTTTTTTAATTAGTTTTAGGTTTCAGAGAGTAGATTCCTGAAAAAAATGTGTTTGTTTTATGAAAAATGTGAGTGTGTTACTGCTAAAAAGTTGATTTAAATTTCGTTTTTGGATAAGGGTGATTGCAATATTTCAACAAGTCAATTGAAATTTTCTTGCACGATTAGGGACAGTGGATGCATAGAAAGATTTCTTTTTTAAATTAGTATTAGGTTTCAGAGAGTAGATTCCTGAAAAAAATGTGTTTGTTTTATGAAAGATGTGAGTGTGTTACTGCTAAAAAGTTGATTTAAATTTCGTTTTTGGATAAGTGTGATTGCTATATTTCAACAAGTCAATTGAAATTTTCTTGCACGATTAGGGAGAGTGGATGCATAGAAAGATGTTTTTTTTATATTTGTTTTAGGTTCCAGAGAGTTGATTCCTGAAAAAAATGTGTTTGTTTTATGAAAAATGTGAGTGTGTTACTGCTAAAAAGTTTATTTAAATGTAGCTTCAGGATAGGCATGATTGCATTATTTCAACTAGTTAATTGAAATTTTCTTGCACGATTAGGGAGAGTGGATGCATAGAAAGATGTTTTTTTTATATTTGTTTTAGGTTCCAGAGAGTTGATTCCTGAAAAAATGTGTTTGTTTTATGAAAAATGTGAGTGTGTTACTGCTAAAAAGTTGATTTAAATTTCGTTTTTGGATAAGGATGATTGCAATATTTCAACAAGTCAATTGAAATTTTCTTGCACGATTAGGGACAGTGGATGCCTAGAAAGATGGGTTTTTTTAAATTAGTTTTAGGTTTCAGAGAGTAGATTCCTGAAAAAAATGGGTTTGTTTTATGAAAAATGTGAGTGTGTTACTGCAAAAAAGTTGATTTAAATATCGTCTTTGGATAAGGGTGATTGCAATATTTCAACAAGTTAATTGAAATTTTCTTGCAAGATTAGGGAGAGTGGATGCCTAGAAAGATGTTTTTTACAAATTTGTTATAGGTTCCAGAGAGTGGATTCCTGAAAAAAAAATTATTTGTTTCATGAAAAATGTGAGTGTGTTACTGCAAAAAAGTTGATTTAAATTTAGTTTCAGGATAAGCGTGAATGCATCATTTCAACAAGTTAATTGAAATTTTCTTGCACGATTAGGGAGAGTGGATGCATAGAAAGATGTTTTTTTAAAATTAGTTTTAGGTTCCAGAGAGTAGATTCCTGAAAAAAATGTGTTTGTTTTATGAAAAATGTGAGTGTGTTACTGCTAAAAAGTTGATTTAAATTTCGTTTTTGGGTAAGGGTGATTGCAATACTTCAACAAGTCAATTGAAATTTTCTTGCACGATTAGGGACAGTGGATGCCTAGAAAGATTTTTTTTTAAATTAGTTTTAGGTTCCAGAGAGTAGATTCCTGAAAAAAATGTGTTTGTTTTATGAAAAATGTGAGTGTGTTACTGCTAAAAAGTTGATTTAAATTTCGTTTTTGGATAAGGGTGATTGCAATACTTCAACAAGTCAATTGAAATTTTCTTGCACGATTAGGGACAGTGGATGCATAGAAAGATTTCTTTTTTAAATTAGTATTAGGTTTCAGAGAGTAGATTCCTGAAAAAAATGTGTTTGTTTTATGAAAAATGTGAGGGTGTTACTGCTAAAAAGTTGATTTAAATTTCGTTTTTGAATAAGGGTGATTGCAATATTTCAACAAGTCAATTGAAATTTTCTTGCACGATTAGGGACAGTGGATGCCTAGAAAGATGTTTTTTTAAAATTAGTTTTAGGTTCCAGAGAGTAGATTCCTGAAAAAAATGTGTTTGTTTTATGAAAAATGTGAGTGTGTTACTGCTAAAATGTTGATTTAAATTTCGTTTTTGGATAAGGGTGATTGCAATATTTCAACAAGTCAATTGAAATTTTCTTGCACGATTAGGGACAGTGGATGCCTAGAAAGATGTTTTTTTAAAATTAGTTTTAGGTTCCAGAGAGTAGATTCCTGAAAAAAATTTGTTTGTTTTATGAAAAATGTGAGTGTGTTACTGCAAAAAAGTTGATTTAAATATCGTTTTTGGATAAAGGTGATTGCAATATTTCAACAAGTTAATTGAAATTTTCTTGCAAGATTAGGGAGAGTGGATGCCTAGAAAGATGTTTTTTACAAATTCGTTATAGGTTCCAGAGAGTGGATTCCTGAAAAAAAAATTATTTGTTTCATGAAAAATGTGAGTGTGTTACTGCAAAAAAGTTGATTTAAATTTAGTTTCAGGATAAGCATGAATGCATCATTTCAACAAGTTAATTGAAATTTTCTTGCACGATTAGGGAGAGTGGATGCATAGAAAGATGTTTTTTTTATATTTGTTTTAGGTTCCAGAGAGTTGATTCCTGAAAAAAATGTGTTTGTTTTATGAAAAATGTGAGTGTGTTACTGCTAAAAAGTTTATTTAAATTTAGCTTCAGGATAGGCATGATTGCATTATTTCAACTAGTTAATTGAAATTTTCTTGCACGATTAGGGAGAGTGGATGCATGGAAAGATGTTTTTTTTATATTTGTTTTAGGTTCCAGAGAGTTGATTCCTGAAAAAATGTGTTTGTTTTATGAAATATGTGAGTGTGTTACTGCTAAAAAGTTGATTTAAATTTCGTTTTTGGATAAGGGTGATTGCAATATTTCAACAAGTCAATTGAAATTTTCTTGCACGATTAGGGACAGTGGATGCCTAGAAAGATGTTTTTTTAAAATTAGTTTTAGGTTCCAGAGAGTAGATTCCTGAAAAAAATGTGTTTGTTTTATGAAAAATGTGAGTGTGTTACTGCTAAAAAGTTGATTTAAATTTCGTTTTTGGATAAGGGTGATTGCAATACTTCAACAAGTCAATTGAAATTTTCTTGCACGATTAGGGACAGTGGATGCCTAGAAAGATTTTTTTTTAAATTAGTTTTAGGTTCCAGAGAGTAGATTCCTGAAAAAAATGTGTTTGTTTTATGAAAAATGTGAGGGTGTTACTGCTAAAAAGTTGATTTAAATTTCGTTTTTGAATAAGGGTGATTGCAATATTTCAACAAGTCAATTGAAATTTTCTTGTACGATTAGGGACAGTGGATGCCTAGAAAGATGTTTTTTTAAAATTAGTTTTAGGTTCCAGAGAGTAGATTCCTGAAAAAAATGTGTTTGTTTTATGAAAAATGTGAGTGTGTTACTGCTAAAAAGTTGATTTAAATTTCATTTTTGGATAAGGGTGATTGCAATATTTCAACAAGTCAATTGAAATTTTCTTGCACGATTAGGGACAGTGGATGCCTAGAAAGATGTTTTTTTAAAATTAGTTTTAGGTTCCAGAGAGTAGATTCCTGAAAAAAATGTGTTTGTTTTATGAAAAATGTGAGTGTGTTACTGCTAAAAAGTTGATTTAAATTTCATTTTTGGATAAGGGTGATTGCAATATTTCAACAAGTCAATTGAAATTTTCTTGCACGATTAGGGACAGTGGATGCCTAGAAAGATGTTTTTTTAAAATTAGTTTTAGGTTCCAGAGAGTAGATTCCTGAAAAAAATGTGTTTGTTTTATGAAAAATGTGAGTGTGTTACTGCAAAAAAGTTGATTTAAATATCGTTTTTGGATAAGGGTGATTGCAATATTTCAACAAGTTAATTGAAATTTTCTTGCAAGATTAGGGAGAGTGGATGCCTAGAAAGATGTTTTTTACAAATTCGTTATAGGTTCCAGAGAGTGGATTCCTGAAAAAAAAATTATTTGTTTCATGAAAAATGTGAGTGTGTTACTGCAAAAAAGTTGATTTAAATTTGGTTTCAGGATAAGCGTGAATGCATCATTTCAACAAGTTAATTGAAATTTTCTTGCACGATTAGGGAGAGTGGATGCATAGAAAGATGTTTTTTTTATATTTGTTTTAGGTTCCAGAGAGTTGATTCCTAAAAAAAATATGTTTGTTTTATGAAAAATGTGAGTGTGTTACTGCTAAAAAGTTTATTTAAATGTAGCTTCAGGATAGGCATGATTGCATTATTTCAACTAGTTAATTGAAATTTTCTTGCACGATTAGGGACAGTGGATGCCTAGAAAGATGGGTTTTTTTAAATTAGTTTTAGGTTTCAGAGAGTAGATTCCTGAAAAAAATGGGTTTGTTTTATGAAAAATGTGAGTGTGTTACTGCAAAAAAGTTGATTTAAATATCGTCTTTGGATAAGGGTGATTGCAATATTTCAACAAGTTAATTGAAATTTTCTTGCAAGATTAGGGAGAGTGGATGCCTAGAAAGATGTTTTTTACAAATTCGTTATAGGTTCCAGAGAGTGGATTCCTGAAAAAAAAATTATTTGTTTCATGAAAAATGTGAGTGTGTTACTGCAAAAAAGTTGATTTAAATTTAGTTTCAGGATAAGCGTGAATGCATCATTTCAACAAGTTAATTGAAATTTTCTTGCACGATTAGGGAGAGTGGATGCATAGAAAGATGTTTTTTTATATTTGTTTTAGGTTCCAGAGAGTTGATTCCTGAAAAAATGTGTTTGTTTTATGAAAAATGTGAGTGTGTTACTGCTAAAAAGTTGATTTAAATTTCGTTTTTGGATAAGGGTGATTGCAATATTTCAACAAGTCAATTGAAATTTTCTTGCACGATTAGGGACAGTGGATGCCTAGAAAGATGTTTTTTTAAATTAGTTTTAGGTTTCAGAGAGTAGATTCCTGAAAAAAATGTGTTTGTTTTATGAAAAATGTGAGTGTGTTACTGCTAAAAAGTTGATTTAAATTTCGTTTTTGGATAAGGGTGATTGCAATATTTCAACAAGTCAATTGAAATTTTCTTGCACGATTAGGGACAGTGGATGCCTAGAAAGATGTTTTTTTTAAATTAGTTTTAGGTTCCAGAGAGTAGATTCCTGAAAAAAAATGTGTTTGTTTTATGAAAAATGTGAGTGTGTTACTGCTAAAAAGTTGATTTAAATTTCGTTTTTGGATAAGGGTGATTGCAATATTTCAACAAGTCAATTGAAATTTTCTTGCACGATTAGGGACAGTGGATGCATAGAAAGATTTCTTTTTTAAATTAGTATTAGGTTTCAGAGAGTAGATTCCTGAAAAAAATGTGTTTGTTTTATGAAAGATGTGAGTGTGTTACTGCTAAAAAGTTGATTTAAATTTCGTTTTTGGATAAGTGTGATTGCTATATTTCAACAAGTCAATTGAAATTTTCTTGCACGATTAGGGACAGTGGATGCCTAGAAAGATGTTTTTTAAAATTAGTTTTAGGTTCCAGAGAGTAGATTCCTGAAAAAAATGTGTTTGTTTTATGAAAAATGTGAGTGTGTTGCTGCTAAAAAGTTGATTTAAATTTCATTTTTGGATAAGGGTGATTGCAATATTTCAACAAGTCAATTGAAATTTTCTTGCACGATTAGGGACAGTGGATGCCTAGAAAGATGTTTTTTAAAAATTAGTTTTAGGTTCCAGAGAGTAGATTCCTGAAAAAAATGTGTTTGTTTTATGAAAAATGTGAGTGTGTTACTGCAAAAAAGTTGATTTAAATATCGTTTTTGGATAAGGGTGATTGCAATATTTCAACAAGTTAATTGAAATTTTCTTGCAAGATTAGGGAGAGTGGATGCCTAGAAAGATGTTTTTTACAAATTTGTTATAGGTTCCAGAGAGTGGATTCCTGAAAAAAAATTATTTGTTTCATGAAAAATGTGAGTGTGTTACTGCAAAAAAGTTGATTTAAATTTAGTTTCAGGATAAGCGTGAATGCATCATTTCAACAAGTTAATTGAAATTTTCTTGCACGATTAGGGAGAGTGGATGCATAGAAAGATGTTTTTTTAAAATTAGTTTTAGGTTCCAGAGAGTAGATTCCTGGAAAAAATGTGTTTGTTTTATGAAAAATGTGAGTGTGTTACTGCTAAAAAGTTGATTTAAATTTCGTTTTTGGGTAAGGGTGATTGCAATACTTCAACAAGTCAATTGAAATTTTCTTGCACGATTAGGGACAGTGGATGCCTAGAAAGATGTTTTTTTAAAATTAGTTTTAGGTTCCAGAGAGTAGATTCCTGAAAAAAATGTGTTTGTTTTATGAAAAATGTGAGTGTGTTACTGCTAAAAAGTTGATTTAAATTTCGTTTTTGGATAAGGGTGATTGCAATACTTCAACAAGTCAATTGAAATTTTCTTGCACGATTAGGGACAGTGGATGCATAGAAAGATTTCTTTTTTAAATTAGTATTAGGTTTCAGAGAGTAGATTCCTGAAAAAAATGTGTTTGTTTTATGAAAAATGTGAGGGTGTTACTGCTAAAAAGTTGATTTAAATTTCGTTTTTGAATAAGGGTGATTGCAATATTTCAACAAGTCAATTGAAGTTTTCTTGTACGATTAGGGACAGTGGATGCCTAGAAAGATATTTTTTTTAAATTAGTTTTAGGTTCCAGAGAGTAGATTCCTGAAAAAAATGTGTTTGTTTTATGAAAAATGTGAGTGTGTTACTGCTAAAAAGTTGATTTAAATTTCGTTTTTGAATAAGGGTGATTGCAATATTTCAACAAGTCAATTGAAATTTTCTTGCACGATTAGGGACAGTGGATGCCTAGAAAGATGTTTTTTTAAATTAGTTTTAGGTTCCAGAGAGTAGATTCCTGAAAAAAATGTGTTTGTTTTATGAAAAATGTGAGTGTGTTACTGCTAAAATGTTGATTTAAATTTCGTTTTTGGATAAGGGTGATTGCAATATTTCAACAAGTCAATTGAAATTTTCTTGCACGATTAGGGACAGTGGATGCCTAGAAAGATGTTTTTTTAAAATTAGTTTTAGGTTCCAGAGAGTAGATTCCTGAAAAAAATGTGTTTGTTTTATGAAAAATATGAGTGTGTTACTGCAAAAAAGTTGATTTAAATATCGTTTTTGGATAAAGGTGATTGCAATATTTCAACAAGTTAATTGAAATTTTCTTGCAAGATTAGGGAGAGTGGATGCCTAGAAAGATGTTTTTTACAAATTCGTTATAGGTTCCAGAGAGTGGATTCCTGAAAAAAAAAATATTTGTTTCATGAAAAATGTGAGTGTGTTACTGCAAAAAAGTTGATTTAAATTTAGTTTCAGGATAAGCATGAATGCATCATTTCAATAAGTTAATTGAAATTTTCTTGCACGATTAGGGAGAGTGGATGCATAGAAAGATGTTTTTTTATATTTGTTTTAGGTTCCAGAGAGTTGATTCCTGAAAAAAAAGTGTTTGTTTTATGAAAAATGTGAGTGTGTTACTGCTAAAAAGTTTATTTAAATTTAGCTTCAGGATAGGCATGATTGCATTATTTCAACTAGTTAATTGAAATTTTCTTGCACGATTAGGGAGAGTGGATGCATAGAAAGATGTTTTTTTTATATTTGTTTTAGGTTCCAGAGAGTTGATTCCTGAAAAAATGTGTTTGTTTTATGAAAAATGTGAGTGTGTTACTGCTAAAAAGTTGATTTAAATTTCGTTTTTGGATAAGGGTGATTGCAATATTTCAACAAGTCAATTGAAATTTTCTTGCACGATTAGGGACAGTGGATGCCTAGAAAGATGTTTTTTTTAAATTAGTTTTAGGTTCCAGAGAGTAGATTCCTGAAAAAAATGTGTTTGTTTTATGAAAAATGTGAGTGTGTTACTGCAAAAAAGTTGATTTAAATATCGTTTTTGGATAAGGGTGATTGCAATATTTCAACAAGTTAATTGAAATTTTCTTGCAAGATTAGGGAGAGTGGATGCCTAGAAAGATGTTTTTTACAAATTCGTTATAGGTTCCAGAGAGTGGATTCCTGAAAAAAAAAATATTTGTTTCATGAAAAATGTGAGTGTGTTACTGCAAAAAAGTTGATTTAAATTTGGTTTCAGGATAAGCGTGAATGCATCATTTCAACAAGTTAATTGAAATTTTCTTGCACGATTAGGGAGAGTGGATGCATAGAAAGATGTTTTTTTTATATTTGTTTTAGGTTCCAGAGAGTTGATTCCTAAAAAAAATATGTTTGTTTTATGAAAAATGTGAGTGTGTTACTGCTAAAAAGTTTATTTAAATGTAGCTTCAGGATAGGCATGATTGCATTATTTCAACTAGTTAATTGAAATTTTCTTGCACGATTAGGGAGAGTGGATGCATAGAAAGATGTTTTTTTATATTTGTTTTAGGTTCCAGAGAGTTGATTCCTGAAAAAATGTGTTTGTTTTATGAAAAATGTGAGTGTGTTACTGCTAAAAAGTTGATTTAAGTTTCGTTTTTGGATAAGGATGATTGCAATATTTCAACAAGTCAATTGAAATTTTCTTGCACGATTAGGGACAGTGGATGCCTAGAAAGATGGGTTTTTTTAAATTAGTTTTAGGTTTCAGAGAGTAGATTCCTGAAAAAAATGGGTTTGTTTTATGAAAAATGTGAGTGTGTTACTGCAAAAAAGTTGATTTAAATATCGTCTTTGGATAAGGGTGATTGCAATATTTCAACAAGTTAATTGAAATTTTCTTGCAAGATTAGGGAGAGTGGATGCCTAGAAAGATGTTTTTTACAAATTCGTTATAGGTTCCAGAGAGTGGATTCCTGAAAAAAAAATTATTTGTTTCATGAAAAATGTGAGTGTGTTACTGCAAAAAAGTTGATTTAAATTTAGTTTCAGGATAAGCGTGAATGCATCATTTCAACAAGTTAATTGAAATTTTCTTGCACGATTAGGGAGAGTGGATGCATAGAAAGATGTTTTTTTATATTTGTTTTAGGTTCCAGAGAGTTGATTCCTGAAAAAATGTGTTTGTTTTATGAAAAATGTGAGTGTGTTACTGCTAAAAAGTTGATTTAAATTTCGTTTTTGGATAAGGGTGATTGCAATATTTCAACAAGTCAATTGAAATTTTCTTGCACGATTAGGGACAGTGGATGCCTAGAAAGATGTTTTTTTTAAATTAGTTTTAGGTTTCAGAGAGTAGATTCCTGAAAAAAATGTGTTTGTTTTATGAAAAATGTGAGTGTGTTACTGCTAAAAAGTTGATTTAAATTTCGTTTTTGGATAAGGGTGATTGCAATATTTCAACAAGTCAATTGAAATTTTCTTGCACGATTAGGGACAGTGGATGCCTAGAAAGATGTTTTTTTTAAATTAGTTTTAGGTTCCAGAGAGTAGATTCCTGAAAAAAAATGTGTTTGTTTTATGAAAAATGTGAGTGTGTTACTGCTAAAAAGTTGATTTAAATTTCGTTTTTGGATAAGGGTGATTGCAATACTTCAACAAGTCAATTGAAATTTTCTTGCACGATTAGGGACAGTGGATGACTAGAAAGATGTTTTTTTAAAATTAGTTTTAGGTTCCAGAGAGTAGATTCCTGAAAAAAATTTGTTTGTTTTATGAAAAATGTGAGGGTGTTACTGCTAAAAAGTTGATTTAAATTTCGTTTTTGAATAAGGGTGATTGCAATATTTCAACAAGTCAATTGAAATTTTCTTGCACGATTAGGGACAGTGGATGACTAGAAAGATGTTTTTTTAAAATTAGTTTTAGGTTCCAGAGAGTAGATTCCTGAAAAAAATGTGTTTGTTTTATGAAAAATGTGAGTGTGTTACTGCTAAAAAGTTGATTTAAATTTCATTTTTAGATAAGGGTGATTGCAATATTTCAACAAGTCAATTGAAATTTTCTTGCACGATTAGGGACAGTGGATGCCTAGAAAGATGTTTTTTTAAAATTAGTTTTAGGTTCCAGAGAGTAGATTCCTGAAAAAAATGTGTTTGTGTTATGAAAAATGTGAGTGTGTTACTGCTAAAAAGTTGATTTAAATATCGTTTTTGGATAAGGGTGATTGCAATATTTCAATAAGTTAATTGAAATTTTCTTGGAAGATTAGGGAGAGTGGATGCCTAGAAATATGTTTTTTTAATTAGTTTTAGGTTTCAGAGAGTAGATTCCTGAAAAAAATGTGTTTGTTTTATGAAAAATGTGAGTGTGTTACTGCTAAAAAGTTGATTTAAATTTCGTTTTTGGATAAGGGTGATTGCAATATTTCAACAAGTCAATTGAAATTTTCTTGCACGATTAGGGACAGTGGATGCATAGAAAGATTTCTTTTTTAAATTAGTATTAGGTTTCAGAGAGTAGATTCCTGAAAAAAATGTGTTTGTTTTATGAAAGATGTGAGTGTGTTACTGCTAAAAAGTTGATTTAAATTTCGTTTTTGGATAAGTGTGATTGCTATATTTCAACAAGTCAATTGAAATTTTCTTGCACGATTAGGGACAGTGGATGCCTAGAAAGATGTTTTTTAAAATTAGTTTTAGGTTCCAGAGAGTAGATTCCTGAAAAAAATGTGTTTGTTTTATGAAAAATGTGAGTGTGTTGCTGCTAAAAAGTTGATTTAAATTTCATTTTTGGATAAGGGTGATTGCAATATTTCAACAAGTCAATTGAAATTTTCTTGCACGATTAGGGACAGTGGATGCCTAGAAAGATGTTTTTTAAAAATTAGTTTTAGGTTCCAGAGAGTAGATTCCTGAAAAAAATGTGTTTGTTTTATGAAAAATGTGAGTGTGTTACTGCAAAAAAGTTGATTTAAATATCGTTTTTGGATAAGGGTGATTGCAATATTTCAACAAGTTAATTGAAATTTTCTTGCAAGATTAGGGAGAGTGGATGCCTAGAAAGATGTTTTTTTACAAATTTGTTATAGGTTCCAGAGAGTGGATTCCTGAAAAAAAATTATTTGTTTCATGAAAAATGTGAGTGTGTTACTGCAAAAAAGTTGATTTAAATTTAGTTTCAGGATAAGCGTGAATGCATCATTTCAACAAGTTAATTGAAATTTTCTTGCACGATTAGGGAGAGTGGATGCATAGAAAGATGTTTTTTTTAAATTAGTTTTAGGTTCCAGAGAGTAGATTCCTGGAAAAAATGTGTTTGTTTTATGAAAAATGTGAGTGTGTTACTGCTAAAAAGTTGATTTAAATTTCGTTTTTGGGTAAGGGTGATTGCAATACTTCAACAAGTCAATTGAAATTTTCTTGCACGATTAGGGACAGTGGATGCCTAGAAAGATGTTTTTTTAAAATTAGTTTTAGGTTCCAGAGAGTAGATTCCTGAAAAAAATGTGTTTGTTTTATGAAAAATGTGAGTGTGTTACTGCTAAAAAGTTGATTTAAATTTCGTTTTTGGATAAGGGTGATTGCAATACTTCAACAAGTCAATTGAAATTTTCTTGCACGATTAGGGACAGTGGATGCATAGAAAGATTTCTTTTTTAAATTAGTATTAGGTTTCAGAGAGTAGATTCCTGAAAAAAATGTGTTTGTTTTATGAAAAATGTGAGGGTGTTACTGCTAAAAAGTTGATTTAAATTTCGTTTTTGAATAAGGGTGATTGCAATATTTCAACAAGTCAATTGAAGTTTTCTTGTACGATTAGGGACAGTGGATGCCTAGAAAGATATTTTTTTAAAATTAGTTTTAGGTTCCAGAGAGTAGATTCCTGAAAAAAATGTGTTTGTTTTATGAAAAATGTGAGTGTGTTACTGCTAAAAAGTTGATTTAAATTTCGTTTTTGAATAAGGGTGATTGCAATATTTCAACAAGTCAATTGAAATTTTCTTGCACGATTAGGGACAGTGGATGCCTAGAAAGATGTTTTTTTTAAATTAGTTTTAGGTTCCAGAGAGTAGATTCCTGAAAAAAATGTGTTTGTTTTATGAAAAATGTGAGTGTGTTACTGCTAAAATGTTGATTTAAATTTCGTTTTTGGATAAGGGTGATTGCAATATTTCAACAAGTCAATTGAAATTTTCTTGCACGATTAGGGACAGTGGATGCCTAGAAAGATGTTTTTTTAAAATTAGTTTTAGGTTCCAGAGAGTAGATTCCTGAAAAAAATGTGTTTGTTTTATGAAAAATATGAGTGTGTTACTGCAAAAAAGTTGATTTAAATATCGTTTTTGGATAAAGGTGATTGCAATATTTCAACAAGTTAATTGAAATTTTCTTGCAAGATTAGGGAGAGTGGATGCCTAGAAAGATGTTTTTTACAAATTCGTTATAGGTTCCAGAGAGTGGATTCCTGAAAAAAAAAATATTTGTTTCATGAAAAATGTGAGTGTGTTACTGCAAAAAAGTTGATTTAAATTTAGTTTCAGGATAAGCATGAATGCATCATTTCAATAAGTTAATTGAAATTTTCTTGCACGATTAGGGAGAGTGGATGCATAGAAAGATGTTTTTTTATATTTGTTTTAGGTTCCAGAGAGTTGATTCCTGAAAAAAAAGTGTTTGTTTTATGAAAAATGTGAGTGTGTTACTGCTAAAAAGTTTATTTAAATTTAGCTTCAGGATAGGCATGATTGCATTATTTCAACTAGTTAATTGAAATTTTCTTGCACGATTAGGGAGAGTGGATGCATAGAAAGATGTTTTTTTTATATTTGTTTTAGGTTCCAGAGAGTTGATTCCTGAAAAAATGTGTTTGTTTTATGAAAAATGTGAGTGTGTTACTGCTAAAAAGTTGATTTAAATTTCGTTTTTGGATAAGGGTGATTGCAATATTTCAACAAGTCAATTGAAATTTTCTTGCACGATTAGGGACAGTGGATGCCTAGAAAGATGTTTTTTTTAAATTAGTTTTAGGTTCCAGAGAGTAGATTCCTGAAAAAAATGTGTTTGTTTTATGAAAAATGTGAGTGTGTTACTGCTAAAAAGTTGATTTAAATTTCGTTTTTGGATAAGGGTGATTGCAATACTTCAACAAGTCAATTGAAATTTTCTTGCACGATTAGGGACAGTGGATGCCTAGAAAGATTTTTTTTTAAATTAGTTTTAGGTTCCAGAGAGTAGATTCCTGAAAAAAATGTGTTTGTTTTATGAAAAATGTGAGGGTGTTACTGCTAAAAAGTTGATTTAAATTTCGTTTTTGAATAAGGGTGATTGCAATATTTCAACAAGTCAATTGAAATTTTCTTGTACGATTAGGGACAGTGGATGCCTAGAAAGATGTTTTTTTTAAATTAGTTTTAGGTTCCAGAGAGTAGATTTCTGAAAAAAATGTGTTTGTTTTATGAAAAATGTGAGTGTGTTACTGCTAAAAAGTTGATTTAAATTTCATTTTTGGATAAGGGTGATTGCAATATTTCAACAAGTCAATTGAAATTTTCTTGCACGATTAGGGACAGTGGATGCCTAGAAAGATGTTTTTTTAAAATTAGTTTTAGGTTCCAGAGAGTAGATTCCTGAAAAAAATGTGTTTGTTTTATGAAAAATGTGAGTGTGTTACTGCTAAAAAGTTTATTTAAATGTAGCTTCAGGATAGGCATGATTGCATTATTTCAACTAGTTAATTGAAATTTTCTTGCACGATTAGGGAGAGTGGATGCATAGAAAGATGTTTTTTTTATATTTGTTTTAGGTTCCAGAGAGTTGATTCCTGAAAAAATGTGTTTGTTTTATGAAAAATGTGAGTGTGTTACTGCTAAAAAGTTGATTTAAATTTCGTTTTTGGATAAGGATGATTGCAATATTTCAACAAGTCAATTGAAATTTTCTTGCACGATTAGGGACAGTGGATGCCTAGAAAGATGGGTTTTTTTAAATTAGTTTTAGGTTTCAGAGAGTAGATTCCTGAAAAAAATGGGTTTGTTTTATGAAAAATGTGAGTGTGTTACTGCAAAAAAGTTGATTTAAATATCGTCTTTGGATAAGGGTGATTGCAATATTTCAACAAGTTAATTGAAATTTTCTTGCAAGATTAGGGAGAGTGGATGCCTAGAAAGATGTTTTTTACAAATTTGTTATAGGTTCCAGAGAGTGGATTCCTGAAAAAAAAATTATTTGTTTCATGAAAAATGTGAGTGTGTTACTGCAAAAAAGTTGATTTAAATTTAGTTTCAGGATAAGCGTGAATGCATCATTTCAACAAGTTAATTGAAATTTTCTTGCACGATTAGGGAGAGTGGATGCATAGAAAGATGTTTTTTTAAAATTAGTTTTAGGTTCCAGAGAGTAGATTCCTGAAAAAAATGTGTTTGTTTTATGAAAAATGTGAGTGTGTTACTGCTAAAAAGTTGATTTAAATTTCGTTTTTGGGTAAGGGTGATTGCAATACTTCAACAAGTCAATTGAAATTTTCTTGCACGATTAGGGACAGTGGATGCCTAGAAAGATGTTTTTTTTAAATTAGTTTTAGGTTCCAGAGAGTAGATTCCTGAAAAAAATGTGTTTGTTTTATGAAAAATGTGAGTGTGTTACTGCTAAAAAGTTGATTTAAATTTCGTTTTTGGATAAGGGTGATTGCAATACTTCAACAAGTCAATTGAAATTTTCTTGCACGATTAGGGACAGTGGATGCATAGAAAGATTTCTTTTTTAAATTAGTATTAGGTTTCAGAGAGTAGATTCCTGAAAAAAATGTGTTTGTTTTATGAAAAATGTGAGGGTGTTACTGCTAAAAAGTTGATTTAAATTTCGTTTTTGAATAAGGGTGATTGCAATATTTCAACAAGTCAATTGAAATTTTCTTGTACGATTAGGGACAGTGGATGCCTAGAAAGATATTTTTTTAAAATTAGTTTTAGGTTCCAGAGAGTAGATTCCTGAAAAAAAATGTGTTTGTTTTATGAAAAATGTGAGTGTGTTACTGCTAAAATGTTGATTTAAATTTCGTTTTTGGATAAGGGTGATTGCAATATTTCAACAAGTCAATTGAAATTTTCTTGCACGATTAGGGACAGTGGATGCCTAGAAAGATGTTTTTTTTAAATTAGTTTTAGGTTCCAGAGAGTAGATTCCTGAAAAAAATGTGTTTGTTTTATGAAAAATGTGAGTGTGTTACTGCAAAAAAGTTGATTTAAATATCGTTTTTGGATAAAGGTGATTGCAATATTTCAACAAGTTAATTGAAATTTTCTTGCAAGATTAGGGAGAGTGGATGCCTAGAAAGATGTTTTTTACAAATTCGTTATAGGTTCCAGAGAGTGGATTCCTGAAAAAAAAAATATTTGTTTCATGAAAAATGTGAGTGTGTTACTGCAAAAAAGTTGATTTAAATTTGGTTTCAGGATAAGCGTGAATGCATCATTTCAACAAGTTAATTGAAATTTTCTTGCACGATTAGGGAGAGTGGATGCATAGAAAGATTTTTTTTTATATTTGTTTTAGGTTCCAGAGAGTTGATTCCTAAAAAAATGTGTTTGTTTTATGAAAAATGTGAGTGTGTTACTGCTAAAAAGTTTATTTAAATGTAGCTTCAGGATAGGCATGATTGCATTATTTCAACTAGTTAATTGAAATTTTCCTGCACGATTAGGGAGAGTGGATGCATAGAAAGATGTTTTTTTTATATTTGTTTTAGGTTCCAGAGAGTTGATTCCTGAAAAAATGTGTTTGTTTTATGAAAAATGTGAGTGTGTTACTGCTAAAAAGTTGATTTAAATTTCGTTTTTGGATAAGGATGATTGCAATATTTCAACAAGTCAATTGAAATTTTCTTGCACGATTAGGGACAGTGGATGCCTAGAAAGATGGGTTTTTTTAAATTAGTTTTAGGTTTCAGAGAGTAGATTCCTGAAAAAAAAGGGTTTGTTTTATGAAAAATGTGAGTGTGTTACTGCAAAAAAGTTGATTTAAATATCGTCTTTGGATAAGGGTGATTGCAATATTTCAACAAGTTAATTGAAATTTTCTTGCAAGATTAGGGAGAGTGGATGCCTAGAAAGATGTTTTTTACAAATTCGTTATAGGTTCCAGAGAGTGGATTCCTGAAAAAAAACTTATTTGTTTCATGAAAAATGTGAGTGTGTTACTGCAAAAAAGTTGATTTCAATGTAGTTTCAGGATAAGCGTGAATGCATCATTTCAACAAGTTAATTGAAATTTTCTTGCACGATTAGGGACAGTGGATGCCTAGAAAGATGTTTTTTTTAAATTAGTTTTAGGTTTCAGAGAGTAGATTCCTGAAAAAAATGTGTTTGTTTTATGAAAAATGTGAGTGTGTTACTGCTAAAAAGTTGATTTAAATTTTGTTTTTGGATAAGGGTGATTGCAATATTTCAACAAGTCAATTGAAATTTTCTTGCACGATTAGGGACAGTGGATGCCTAGAAAGATGTTTTTTTTAAATTAGTTTTAGGTTCCAGAGAGTAGATTCCTGAAAAAAAATGTGTTTGTTTTATGAAAAATGTGAGTGTGTTACTGCTAAAAAGTTGATTTAAATTTCGTTTTTGTATAAGGGTGATTGCAATACTTCAACAAGTCAATTGAAATTTTCTTGCACGATTAGGGACAGTGGATGACTAGAAAGATGTTTTTTTAAAATTAGTTTTAGGTTCCAGAGAGTAGATTCCTGAAAAAAATTTGTTTGTTTTATGAAAAATGTGAGGGTGTTACTGCTAAAAAGTTGATTTAAATTTCGTTTTTGAATAAGGGTGATTGCAATATTTCAACAAGTCAATTGAAATTTTCTTGCACGATTAGGGACAGTGGATGCATAGAAAGATTTCTTTTTTAAATTAGTATTAGGTTTCAGAGAGTAGATTCCTGAAAAAAATGTGTTTGTTTTATGAAAGATGTGAGTGTGTTACTGCTAAAAAGTTGATTTAAATTTCGTTTTTGGATAAGGGTGATTGCTATATTTCAACAAGTCAATTGAAATTTTCTTGCACGATTAGGGACAGTGGATGCCTAGAAAGATGTTTTTTAAAATTAGTTTTAGGTTCCAGAGAGTAGATTCCTGAAAAAAATGTGTTTGTTTTATGAAAAATGTGAGTGTGTTGCTGCTAAAAAGTTGATTTAAATTTCATTTTTGGATAAGGGTGATTGCAATATTTCAACAAGTCAATTGAAATTTTCTTGCACGATTAGGGACAGTGGATGCCTAGAAAGATGTTTTTAAAAAATTAGTTTTAGGTTCCAGAGAGTAGATTCCTGAAAAAAATGTGTTTGTTTTATGAAAAATGTGAGTGTGTTACTGCAAAAAAGTTGATTTAAATATCGTTTTTGGATAAGGGTGATTGCAATATTTCAACAAGTTAATTGAAATTTTCTTGCAAGATTAGGGAGAGTGGATGCCTAGAAAGATGTTTTTTACAAATTTGTTATAGGTTCCAGAGAGTGGATTCCTGAAAAAAAATTATTTGTTTCATGAAAAATGTGAGTGTGTTACTGCAAAAAAGTTGATTTAAATTTAGTTTCAGGATAAGCGTGAATGCATCATTTCAACAAGTTAATTGAAATTTTCTTGCACGATTAGGGAGAGTGGATGCATAGAAAGATGTTTTTTTAAAATTAGTTTTAGGTTCCAGAGAGTAGATTCCTGAAAAAAATGTGTTTGTTTTATGAAAAATGTGAGTGTGTTACTGCTAAAAAGTTGATTTAAATTTCGTTTTTGGGTAAGGGTGATTGCAATACTTCAACAAGTCAATTGAAATTTTCTTGCACGATTAGGGACAGTGGATGCCTAGAAAGATGTTTTTTTAAAATTAGTTTTAGGTTCCAGAGAGTAGATTCCTGAAAAAAATGTGTTTGTTTTATGAAAAATGTGAGTGTGTTACTGCTAAAAAGTTGATTTAAATTTCGTTTTTGGATAAGGGTGATTGCAATACTTCAACAAGTCAATTGAAATTTTCTTGCACGATTAGGGACAGTGGATGCATAGAAAGATTTCTTTTTTAAATTAGTATTAGGTTTCAGAGAGTAGATTCCTGAAAAAAATTTGTTTGTTTTATGAAAAATGTGAGGGTGTTACTGCTAAAAAGTTGATTTAAATTTCGTTTTTGAATAAGGGTGATTGCAATATTTCAACAAGTCAATTGAAGTTTTCTTGTACGATTAGGGACAGTGGATGCCTAGAAAGATATTTTTTTAAAATTAGTTTTAGGTTCCAGAGAGTAGATTCCTGAAAAAAAGTGTTTGTTTTATGAAAAATGTGAGTGTGTTACTGCTAAAAAGTTGATTTAAATTTCGTTTTTGAATAAGGGTGATTGCAATATTTCAACAAGTCAATTGAAATTTTCTTGCACGATTAGGGACAGTGGATGCCTAGAAAGATGTTTTTTTTAAATTAGTTTTAGGTTCCAGAGAGTAGATTCCTGAAAAAAATGTGTTTGTTTTATGAAAAATGTGAGTGTGTTTTACTGCTAAAATGTTGATTTAAATTTCGTTTTTGGATAAGGGTGATTGCAATATTTCAACAAGTCAATTGAAATTTTCTTGCACAATTAGGGACAGTGGATGCCTAGAAAGATGTTTTTTTAAAATTAGTTTTAGGTTCCAGAGAGTAGATTCCTGAAAAAAATGTGTTTGTTTTATGAAAAATATGAGTGTGTTACTGCAAAAAAGTTGATTTAAATATCGTTTTTGGATAAAGGTGATTGCAATATTTCAACAAGTTAATTGAAATTTTCTTGCAAGATTAGGGAGAGTGGATGCCTAGAAAGATGTTTTTTACAAATTCGTTATAGGTTCCAGAGAGTGGATTCCTGAAAAAAAAAATATTTGTTTCATGAAAAATGTGAGCGTGTTACTGCAAAAAAGTTGATTTAAATTTAGTTTCAGGATAAGCATGAATGCATCATTTCAATAAGTTAATTGAAATTTTCTTGCACGATTAGGGAGAGTGGATGCATAGAAAGATGTTTTTTTTATATTTGTTTTAGGTTCCAGAGAGTTGATTCCTGAAAAAAAAGTGTTTGTTTTATGAAAAATGTGAGTGTGTTACTGCTAAAAAGTTTATTTAAATTTAGCTTCAGGATAGGCATGATTGCATTATTTCAACTAGTTAATTGAAATTTTCTTGCACAATTAGGGAGAGTGGATGCATAGAAAGATGTTTTTTTTATATTTGTTTTAGGTTCCAGAGAGTTGATTCCTGAAAAAATGTGTTTGTTTTATGAAAAATGTGAGTGTGTTACTGCTAAAAAGTTGATTTAAATTTCGTTTTTGGATAAGGGTGATTGCAATATTTCAACAAGTCAATTGAAATTTTCTTGCACGATTAGGGACAGTGGATGCCTAGAAAGATGTTTTTTTTAAATTAGTTTTAGGTTCCAGAGAGTAGATTCCTGAAAAAAATGTGTTTGTTTTATGAAAAATGTGAGTGTGTTACTGCTAAAAAGTTGATTTAAATTTCGTTTTTGGATAAGGGTGATTGCAATACTTCAACAAGTCAATTGAAATTTTCTTGCACGATTAGGGACAGTGGATGCCTAGAAAGATTTTTTTTTAAATTAGTTTTAGGTTCCAGAGAGTAGATTCCTGAAAAAAATGTGTTTGTTTTATGAAAAATGTGAGGGTGTTACTGCTAAAAAGTTGATTTAAATTTCGTTTTTGAATAAGGGTGATTGCAATATTTCAACAAGTCAATTGAAATTTTCTTGTACGATTAGGGACAGTGGATGCCTAGAAAGATGTTTTTTTAAAATTAGTTTTAGGTTCCAGAGAGTAGATTTCTGAAAAAAATGTGTTTGTTTTATGAAAAATGTGAGTGTGTTACTGCTAAAAAGTTGATTAAAATTTCATTTTTGGATAAGGGTGATTGCAATATTTCAACAAGTCAATTGAAATTTTCTTGCACGATTAGGGACAGTGGATGCCTAGAAAGATGTTTTTTTAAAATTAGTTTTAGGTTCCAGAGAGTAGATTCCTGAAAAAAATGTGTTTGTTTTATGAAAAATGTGAGTGTGTTACTGCAAAAAAGTTGATTTAAATATCGTTTTTGGATAAGGGTGATTGCAATATTTCAACAAGTTAATTGAAATTTTCTTGCAAGATTAGGGAGAGTGGATGCCTAGAAAGATGTTTTTTACAAATTCGTTATAGGTTCCAGAGAGTGGATTCCTGAAAAAAAAATTATTTGTTTCATGAAAAATGTGAGTGTGTTACTGCAAAAAAGTTGATTTAAATTTGGTTTCAGGATAAGCGTGAATGCATCATTTCAACAAGTTAATTGAAATTTTCTTGCACGATTAGGGAGAGTGGATGCATAGAAAGATGTTTTTTTTATATTTGTTTTAGGTTCCAGAGAGTTGATTCCTGAAAAAAATGTGTTTGCTTTATGAAAAATGTGAGTGTGTTACTGCTAAAAAGTTTATTTAAATGTAGCTTCAGGATAGGCATGATTGCATTATTTCAACTAGTTAATTGAAATTTTCTTGCATGATTAGGGAGAGTGGATGCATAGAAAGATGTTTTTTTATATTTGTTTTAGGTTCCAGAGAGTTGATTCCTAAAAAATGTGTTTGTTTTATGAAAAATGTGAGTGTGTTACTGCTAAAAAGTTGATTTAAATTTCGTTTTTGGATAAGGGTGATTGCAATATTTCAACAAGTCAATTGAAATTTTCTTGCACGATTAGGGACAGTGGATGCCTAGAAAGATGGGTTTTTTTAAATTAGTTTTAGGTTTCAGAGAGTAGATTCCTGAAAAAAATGGGTTTGTTTTATGAAAAATGTGAGTGTGTTACTGCTAAAAAGTTGATTTAAATTTCGTTTTTGGATAAGGGTGATTGCAATATTTCAACAAGTCAATTGAAATTTTCTTGCACGATTAGGGACAGTGGATGCCTAGAAAGATGTTTTTTTAAGATTAGTTTTAGGTTTCAGAGAGTAGATTCCTGAAAAAAATGTGTTTGTTTTATGAAAAATGTGAGTGTGTTACTGCTAAAAAGTTGATTTAAATTTCGTTTTTGGATAAAGGTGATTGCAATATTTCAACAAGTTAATTGAAATTTTCTTGCAAGATTAGGGAGAGTGGATGCCTAGAAAGATGTTTTTTACAAATTCGTTATAGGTTCCAGAGAGTGGATTCCTGAAAAAAAAATTATTTGTTTCATGAAAAATGTGAGTGTGTTACTGCAAAAAAGTTGATTTAAATTTAGTTTCAGGATAAGCATGAATGCATCATTTCAACAAGTTAATTGAAATTTTCTTGCACGATTAGGGAGAGTGGATGCATAGAAAGATGTTTTTTTTATATTTGTTTTAGGTTCCAGAGAGTTGATTCCTGAAAAAAATGTGTTTTTTTTTATGAAAAATGTGAGTGTGTTACTGCTAAAAAGTTTATTTAAATTTAGCTTCAGGATAGGCATGATTGCATTATTTCAACTAGTTAATTGAAATTTTCTTGCACGATTAGGGAGAGTGGATGCATGGAAAGATGTTTTTTTTATATTTGTTTTAGGTTCCAGAGAGTTGATTCCTGAAAAAATGTGTTTGTTTTATGAAAAATGTGAGTGTGTTACTGCTAAAAAGTTGATTTAAATTTCGTTTTTGGATAAGGGTGATTGCAATATTTCAACAAGTCAATTGAAATTTTCTTGCACGATTAGGGACAGTGGATGCCTAGAAAGATGTTTTTTTAAAATTAGTTTTAGGTTCCAGAGAGTAGATTCCTGAAAAAAATGTGTTTGTTTTATGAAAAATGTGAGTGTGTTACTGCTAAAAAGTTGATTTAAATTTCGTTTTTGGATAAGGGTGATTGCAATACTTCAACAAGTCAATTGAAATTTTCTTGCACGATTAGGGACAGTGGATGCCTAGAAAGATTTTTTTTTAAATTAGTTTTAGGTTCCAGAGAGTAGATTCCTGAAAAAAATGTGTTTGTTTTATGAAAAATGTGAGGGTGTTACTGCTAAAAAGTTGATTTAAATTTCATTTTTGGATAAGGGTGATTGCAATATTTCAACAAGTCAATTGAAATTTTCTTGCACGATTAGGGACAGTGGATGCCTAGAAAGATGTTTTTTTAAAATTAGTTTTAGGTTCCAGAGAGTAGATTCCTGAAAAAAATGTGTTTGTTTTATGAAAAATGTGAGTGTGTTACTGCAAAAAAGTTGATTTAAATATCGTTTTTGGATAAGGGTGATTGCAATATTTCAACAAGTTAATTGAAATTTTCTTGCAAGATTAGGGAGAGTGGATGCCTAGAAAGATGTTTTTTACAAATTCGTTATAGGTTCCAGAGAGTGGATTCCTGAAAAAAAAAATATTTGTTTCATGAAAAATGTGAGTGTGTTACTGCAAAAAAGTTGATTTAAATTTGGTTTCAGGATAAGCGTGAATGCATCATTTCAACAAGTTAATTGAAATTTTCTTGCAAGATTAGGAAGAGTGGATGCCTAGAAAGATGTTTTTTACAAATTCGTTATAGGTTCCAGAGAGTGGATTCCTGAAAAAAAATTATTTGTTTCATGAAAAATGTGAGTGTGTTACTGCAAAAAAGTTGATTTAAATGTAGTTTCAGGATAAGCGTGAATGCATCATTTCAACAAGTTAATTGAAATTTTCTTGCACGATTAGGGAGAGTGGATGCATAGAAAGATGTTTTTTTATATTTGTTTTAGGTTCCAGAGAGTTGATTCCTGAAAAAATGTGTTTGTTTTATGAAAAATGTGAGTGTGTTACTGCTAAAAAGTTGATTTAAATTTCGTTTTTGGATAAGGGTGATTGCAATATTTCAACAAGTCAATTGAAATTTTCTTGCACGATTAGGGACAGTGGATGCCTAGAAAGATGTTTTTTTTAAATTAGTTTTAGGTTTCAGAGAGTAGATTCCTGAAAAAAATGTGTTTGTTTTATGAAAAATGTGAGTGTGTTACTGCTAAAAAGTTGATTTAAATTTTGTTTTTGGATAAGGGTGATTGCAATATTTCAACAAGTCAATTGAAATTTTCTTGCACGATTAGGGACAGTGGATGCCTAGAAAGATGTTTTTTTTAAATTAGTTTTAGGTTCCAGAGAGTAGATTCCTGAAAAAAAAAGTGTTTGTTTTATGAAAAATGTGAGGGTGTTACTGCTAAAAAGTTGATTTAAATTTCGTTTTTGAATAAGGGTGATTGCAATACTTCAACAAGTCAATTGAAATTTTCTTGCACGATTAGGGACAGTGGATGACTAGAAAGATGTTTTTTTAAAATTAGTTTTAGGTTCCAGAGAGTAGATTCCTGAAAAAAATGTGTTTGTTTTATGAAAGATGTGAGTGTGTTACTGCTAAAAAGTTGATTTAAATTTCGTTTTTGGATAAGGGTGATTGCAATATTTCAACAAGTCAATTGAAATTTTCTTGCACAATTAGGGAAAGTGGATGCATAGAAAGATTTCTTTTTTAAAATTAGTTTTAGGTTCCAGAGAGTAGATTCCTGAAAAAAATGTGTTTGTTTTATGAAAGATGTGAGTGTGTTACTGCTAAAAAGTTGATTTAAATTTCGTTTTTGGATAAGGGTGATTGCAATATTTCAACAAGTCAATTGAAATTTTCTTGCACGATTAGGGACAGTGGATGCATAGAAAGATTTCTTTTTTAAAATTAGTTTTAGGTTCCAGAGAGTAGATTCCTGAAAAAAATGTGTTTGTTTTATGAAAAATGTGAGTGTGTTGCTGCTAAAAAGTTGATTTAAATTTCATTTTTGGATAAGGGTGATTGCAATATTTCAACAAGTCAATTGAAATTTTCTTGCACGATTAGGGACAGTGGATGCCTAGAAAGATGTTTTTTAAAATTAGTTTTAGGTTCCAGAGAGTAGATTCCTGAAAAAAATGTGTTTGTTTTATGAAAAATGTGAGTGTGTTACTGCAAAAAAGTTGATTTAAATATCGTTTTTGGATAAGGGTGATTGCAATATTTCAACAAGTTAATTGAAATTTTCTTGCAAGATTAGGGAGAGTGGATGCCTAGAAAGATGTTTTTTACAAATTTGTTATAGGTTCCAGAGAGTGGATTCCTGAAAAAAAAATATTTGTTTCATGAAAAATGTGAGTGTGTTACTGCAAAAAAGTTGATTTAAATTTAGTTTCAGGATAAGCGTGAATGCATCATTTCAACAAGTTAATTGAAATTTTCTTGCACGATTAGGGAGAGTGGATGCATAGAAAGATGTTTTTTTAAAATTAGTTTTAGGTTCCAGAGAGTAGATTCCTGAAAAAAATGTGTTTGTTTTATGAAAAATGTGAGTGTGTTACTGCTAAAAAGTTGATTTAAATTTCGTTTTTGGGTAAGGGTGATTGCAATACTTCAACAAGTCAATTGAAATTTTCTTGCACGATTAGGGACAGTGGATGCCTAGAAAGATGTTTTTTTAAAATTAGTTTTAGGTTCCAGAGAGTAGATTCCTGAAAAAAATGTGTTTGTTTTATGAAAAATGTGAGTGTGTTACTGCTAAAAAGTTGATTTAAATTTCGTTTTTGGATAAGGGTGATTGCAATACTTCAACAAGTCAATTGAAATTTTCTTGCACGATTAGGGACAGTGGATGCATAGAAAGATTTCTTTTTTAAATTAGTATTAGGTTTCAGAGAGTAGATTCCTGAAAAAAATTTGTTTGTTTTATGAAAAATGTGAGGGTGTTACTGCTAAAAAGTTGATTTAAATTTCGTTTTTGAATAAGGGTGATTGCAATATTTCAACAAGTCAATTGAAGTTTTCTTGTACGATTAGGGACAGTGGATGCCTAGAAAGATATTTTTTTTAAATTAGTTTTAGGTTCCAGAGAGTAGATTCCTGAAAAAAAGTGTTTGTTTTATGAAAAATGTGAGTGTGTTACTGCTAAAAAGTTGATTTAAATTTCGTTTTTGAATAAGGGTGATTGCAATATTTCAACAAGTCAATTGAAATTTTCTTGCACGATTAGGGACAGTGGATGCCTAGAAAGATGTTTTTTTTAAATTAGTTTTAGGTTCCAGAGAGTAGATTCCTGAAAAAAATGTGTTTGTTTTATGAAAAATGTGAGTGTGTTTTACTGCTAAAATGTTGATTTAAATTTCGTTTTTGGATAAGGGTGATTGCAATATTTCAACAAGTCAATTGAAATTTTCTTGCACGATTAGGGACAGTGGATGCCTAGAAAGATGTTTTTTTAAAATTAGTTTTAGGTTCCAGAGAGTAGATTCCTGAAAAAAATGTGTTTGTTTTATGAAAAATATGAGTGTGTTACTGCAAAAAAGTTGATTTAAATATCGTTTTTGGATAAAGGTGATTGCAATATTTCAACAAGTTAATTGAAATTTTCTTGCAAGATTAGGGAGAGTGGATGCCTAGAAAGATGTTTTTTACAAATTCGTTATAGGTTCCAGAGAGTGGATTCCTGAAAAAAAAAATATTTGTTTCATGAAAAATGTGAGCGTGTTACTGCAAAAAAGTTGATTTAAATTTAGTTTCAGGATAAGCATGAATGCATCATTTCAATAAGTTAATTGAAATTTTCTTGCACGATTAGGGAGAGTGGATGCATAGAAAGATGTTTTTTTTATATTTGTTTTAGGTTCCAGAGAGTTGATTCCTGAAAAAAAAGTGTTTGTTTTATGAAAAATGTGAGTGTGTTACTGCTAAAAAGTTTATTTAAATTTAGCTTCAGGATAGGCATGATTGCATTATTTCAACTAGTTAATTGAAATTTTCTTGCATGATTAGGGAGAGTGGATGCATAGAAAGATGTTTTTTTTATATTTGTTTTAGGTTCCAGAGAGTTGATTCCTGAAAAAATGTGTTTGTTTTATGAAAAATGTGAGTGTGTTACTGCTAAAAAGTTGATTTAAATTTCGTTTTTGGATAAGGGTGATTGCAATATTTCAACAAGTCAATTGAAATTTTCTTGCACGATTAGGGACAGTGGATGCCTAGAAAGATGTTTTTTTTAAATTAGTTTTAGGTTCCAGAGAGTAGATTCCTGAAAAAAATGTGTTTGTTTTATGAAAAATGTGAGTGTGTTACTGCTAAAAAGTTGATTTAAATTTCGTTTTTGGATAAGGGTGATTGCAATACTTCAACAAGTCAATTGAAATTTTCTTGCACGATTAGGGACAGTGGATGCCTAGAAAGATTTTTTTTTAAATTAGTTTTAGGTTCCAGAGAGTAGATTCCTGAAAAAAATGTGTTTGTTTTATGAAAAATGTGAGGGTGTTACTGCTAAAAAGTTGATTTAAATTTCGTTTTTGAATAAGGGTGATTGCAATATTTCAACAAGTCAATTGAAATTTTCTTGTACGATTAGGGACAGTGGATGCCTAGAAAGATGTTTTTTTAAAATTAGTTTTAGGTTCCAGAGAGTAGATTTCTGAAAAAAATGTGTTTGTTTTATGAAAAATGTGAGTGTGTTACTGCTAAAAAGTTGATTTAAATTTCATTTTTGGATAAGGGTGATTGCAATATTTCAACAAGTCAATTGAAATTTTCTTGCACGATTAGGGACAGTGGATGCCTAGAAAGATGTTTTTTTAAAATTAGTTTTAGGTTCCAGAGAGTAGATTCCTGAAAAAAATGTGTTTGTTTTATGAAAAATGTGAGTGTGTTACTGCAAAAAAGTTGATTTAAATATCGTTTTTGGATAAGGGTGATTGCAATATTTCAACAAGTTAATTGAAATTTTCTTGCAAGATTAGGGAGAGTGGATGCCTAGAAAGATGTTTTTTACAAATTCGTTATAGGTTCCAGAGAGTGGATTCCTGAAAAAAAAATTATTTGTTTCATGAAAAATGTGAGTGTGTTACTGCAAAAAAGTTGATTTAAATTTGGTTTCAGGATAAGCGTGAATGCATCATTTCAACAAGTTAATTGAAATTTTCTTGCACGATTAGGGAGAGTGGATGCATAGAAAGATGTTTTTTTTATATTTGTTTTAGGTTCCAGAGAGTTGATTCCTGAAAAAAATGTGTTTGCTTTATGAAAAATGTGAGTGTGTTACTGCTAAAAAGTTTATTTAAATGTAGCTTCAGGATAGGCATGATTGCATTATTTCAACTAGTTAATTGAAATTTTCTTGCATGATTAGGGAGAGTGGATGCATAGAAAGATGTTTTTTTTATATTTGTTTTAGGTTCCAGAGAGTTGATTCCTGAAAAAATGTGTTTGTTTTATGAAAAATGTGAGTGTGTTACTGCTAAAAAGTTGATTTAAATTTCGTTTTTGGATAAGGGTGATTGCAATATTTCAACAAGTCAATTGAAATTTTCTTGCACGATTAGGGACAGTGGATGCCTAGAAAGATGGGTTTTTTTAAATTAGTTTTAGGTTTCAGAGAGTAGATTCCTGAAAAAAATGGGTTTGTTTTATGAAAAATGTGAGTGTGTTACTGCTAAAAAGTTGATTTAAATTTCGTTTTTGGATAAGGGTGATTGCAATATTTCAACAAGTCAATTGAAATTTTCTTGCACGATTAGGGACAGTGGATGCCTAGAAAGATGTTTTTTTAAAATTAGTTTTAGGTTTCAGAGAGTAGATTCCTGAAAAAAATGTGTTTGTTTTATGAAAAATGTGAGTGTGTTACTGCTAAAAAGTTGATTTAAATTTCGTTTTTGGATAAGGGTGATTGCAATATTTCAACAAGTCAATTGAAATTTTCTTGCACGATTAGGGACAGTGGATGCCTAGAAAGATGTTTTTTTTAAATTAGTTTTAGGTTCCAGAGAGTAGATTCCTGAAAAAAATGTGTTTGTTTTATGAAAAATGTGAGTGTGTTACTGCTAAAAAGTTGATTTAAATTTCGTTTTTGGATAAGGGTGATTGCAATACTTCAACAAGTCAATTGAAATTTTCTTGCACGATTAGGGACAGTGGATGCCTAGAAAGATCTTTTTTTAAAATTAGTTTTAGGTTCCAGAGAGTAGATTCCTGAAAAAAATGTATTTGTTTTATGAAAAATGTGAGTGTGTTACTGCTAAAAAGTTGATTTAAATTTCATTTTTAGATAAGGGTGATTGCAATATTTCAACAAGTCAATTGAAATTTTCTTGCACGATTAGGGACAGTGGATGCCTAGAAAGATGTTTTTTTTAAATTAGTTTTAGGTTCCAGAGAGTAGATTCCTGAAAAAAATGTGTTTGTTTTATGAAAAATGTGAGTGTGTTACTGCTAAAAAGTTGATTTACATATCGTTTTTGGATAAGGGTGATTGCAATATTTCAATAAGTTAATTGAAATTTTCTTGGAAGATTAGGGAGAGTGGATGCCTAGAAAGATGTTTTTTTAATTAGTTTTAGGTTTCAGAGAGTAGATTCCTGAAAAAAATGTGTTTGTTTTATGAAAAATGTGAGGGTGTTACTGCTAAAAAGTTGATTTAAATTTCGTTTTTGAATAAGGGTGATTGCAATATTTCAACAAGTCAATTGAAATTTTCTTGCACGATTAGGGACAGTGGATGCCTAGAAAGATATTTTTTTTAAATTAGTTTTAGGTTTCAGAGAGTAGATTCCTGAAAAAAATGTGTTTGTTTTATGAAAAATGTGAGTGTGTTACTGCTAAAAAGTTGATTTAAATTTCGTTTTTGGATAAGGGGGATTGCAATATTTCAACAAGTCAATTGAAATTTTCTTGCACGATTAGGGACAGTGGATGCCTAGAAAGATGTTTTTTTAAAATTAGTTTTAGGTTCCAGAGAGTAGATTCCTGAAAAAAATGTGTTTGTTTCATGAAAAATGTGAGTGTGTTACTGCTAAAAAGTTGATTTAAATTTTGTTTTTGGATAAGGGTGATTGCAATACTTCAACAAGTCAATTGAAATTTTCTTGCACGATTAGGGACAGTGGATGCATAGAAAGATTTCTTTTTTAAATTAGTATTAGGTTTCAGAGAGTAGATTCCTGAAAAAAATGTGTTTGTTTTATGAAAAATGTGAGGGTGTTACTGCTAAAAAGTTGATTTAAATTTCGTTTTTGAATAAGGGTGATTGCAATATTTCAACAAGTCAATTGAAATTTTCTTGCACGATTAGGGACAGTGGATGCCTAGAAAGATGTTTTTTTAAAATTAGTTTTAGGTTCCAGAGAGTAGATTCCTGAAAAAAATGTGTTTGTTTTATGAAAAATGTGAGTGTGTTACTGCTAAAAAGTTGATTTAAATTTCATTTTTGGATAAGGGTGATTGCAATATTTCAACAAGTCAATTGAAATTTTCTTGCACGATTAGGGACAGTGGATGCCTAGAAAGATGTTTTTTTAAAATTAGTTTTAGGTTCCAGAGAGTAGATTCCTGAAAAAAATGTGTTTGTTTTATGAAAAATGTGAGTGTGTTACTGCAAAAAAGTTGATTTAAATATCGTTTTTGGATAAGGGTGATTGCAATATTTCAACAAGTTAATTGAAATTTTCTTGCAAGATTAGGGAGAGTGGATGCCTAGAAAGATGTTTTTTACAAATTCGTTATAGGTTCCAGAGAGTGGATTCCTGAAAAAAAAAATGATTTGTTTCATGAAAAATGTGAGTGTGTTACTGCAAAAAAGATGATTTAAATTTACTTTCAGGATAAGCGTGAATGCATCATTTCAACAAGTTAATTGAAATTTTCTTGCACGATTAGGGAGAGTGGATGCATAGAAAGATGTTTTTTTATATTTGTTTTATGTTCCAGAGAGTTGATTCCTGAAAAAATGTGTTTGTTTAATGAAAAATGTGAGTGTGTTACTGCTAAAAAGTTGATTTAAATTTCGTTTTTGGATAAGGGTGATTGCAATATTTCAACAAGTCAATTGAAATTTTCTTGCACGATTAGGGACAGTGGATGCCTAGAAAGATGTTTTTTTAAAATTAGTTTTAGGTTCCAGAGAGTAGATTCCTGAAAAAAATGTGTTTGTTTTATGAAAAATGTGAGTGTGTTACTGCTAAAAATTTGATTTAAATTTCGTTTTTGGGTAAGGGTGATTGCAATATTTCAACAAGTCAATTGAAATTTTCTTGCACGATTAGGGACAGTGGATGCCTAGAAAGATGTTTTTTTAAAATTAGTTTTAGGTTCCAGAGAGTAGATTCCTGAAAAAAATGTGTTTGTTTTATGAAAAATGTGAGTGTGTTACTGCAAAAAAGTTGATTTAAATATCGTTTTTGGATAAAGGTGATTGCAATATTTCAACAAGTTAATTGAAATTTTCTTGCAAGATTAGGGAGAGTGGATGCATAGAAAGATGTTTTTTACAAATTTGTTATAGGTTCCAGAGAGTGGATTCCTGAAAAAAAAATTATTTGTTTCATGAAAAATGTGAGTGTGTTACTGCTAAAAAGTTGATTTAAATTTCGTTTTTGGATAAAGGTGATTGCAATATTTCAACAAGTTAATTGAAATTTTCTTGCAAGATTAGGGAGAGTGGATGCATAGAAAGATGTTTTTTACAAATTTGTTATAGGTTCCAGAGAGTGGATTCCTGAAAAAAAAATTATTTGTTTCATGAAAAATGTGAGTGTGTTACTGCAAAAAAGTTGATTTAAATTTAGTTTCAGGATAAGGGTGAATGCATCATTTCAACAAGTTAATTGAAATTTTCTTGCACGATTAGGGAGAGTGGATGCATAGAAAGATGTTTTTTTAAAATTAGTTTTAGGTTCCAGAGAGTAGATTCCTGAAAAAAATGTGTTTGTTTTATGAAAAATGTGAGTGTGTTACTGCTAAAAAGTTGATTTAAATTTCGTTTTTGGGTAAGGGTGATTGCAATACTTCAACAAGTCAATTGAAATTTTCTTGCACGATTAGGGACAGTGGATGCCTAGAAAGATGTTTTTTTTAAATTAGTTTTAGGTTCCAGAGAGTAGATTCCTGAAAAAAATGTGTTTGTTTTATGAAAAATGTGAGTGTGTTACTGCTAAAAAGTTGATTTAAATTTCGTTTTTGGATAAGGGTGATTGCAATACTTCAACAAGTCAATTGAAATTTTCTTGCACGATTAGGGACAGTGGATGCATAGAAAGATTTCTTTTTTAAATTAGTATTAGGTTTCAGAGAGTAGATTCCTGAAAAAAATGTGTTTGTTTTATGAAAAATGTGAGGGTGTTACTGCTAAAAAGTTGATTTAAATTTCGTTTTTGAATAAGGGTGATTGCAATATTTCAACAAGTCAATTGAAATTTTCTTGTACGATTAGGGACAGTGGATGCCTAGAAAGATATTTTTTTAAAATTAGTTTTAGGTTCCAGAGAGTAGATTCCTGAAAAAAATGTGTTTGTTTTATGAAAAATGTGAGTGTGTTACTGCTAAAAAGTTGATTTAAATTTCGTTTTTGAATAAGGGTGATTGCAATATTTCAACAAGTCAATTGAAATTTTCTTGCACGATTAGGGACAGTGGATGCCTAGAAAGATGTTTTTTTAAAATTAGTTTTAGGTTCCAGAGAGTAGATTCCTGAAAAAAATGTGTTTGTTTTATGAAAAATGTGAGTGTGTTACTGCTAAAATGTTGATTTAAATTTCGTTTTTGGATAAGGGTGATTGCAATATTTCAACAAGTCAATTGAAATTTTCTTCCACGATTAGGGACAGTGGATGCCTAGAAAGATGTTTTTTTAAAATTAGTTTTAGGTTCCAGAGAGTAGATTCCTGAAAAAAATGTGTTTGTTTTATGAAAAATGTGAGTGTGTTACTGCAAAAAAGTTGATTTAAATATCGTTTTTGGATAAAGGTGATTGCAATATTTCAACAAGTTAATTGAAATTTTCTTGCAAGATTAGGGAGAGTGGATGCCTAGAAAGATGTTTTTTACAAATTCGTTATAGGTTCCAGAGAGTGGATTCCTGAAAAAAAAATTATTTGTTTCATGAAAAATGTAAGTGTGTTACTGCAAAAAAGTTGATTTAAATTTAGTTTCAGGATAAGCATGAATGCATCATTTCAACAAGTTAATTGAAATTTTCTTGCACGATTAGGGAGAGTGGATGCATAGAAAGATTTTTTTTTATATTTGTTTTAGGTTCCAGAGAGTTGATTCCTGAAAAAAATGTGTTTGTTTTATGAAAAATGTGAGTGTGTTACTGCTAAAAAGTTTATTTAAATTTAGCTTCAGGATAGGCATGATTGCATTATTTCAACTAGTTAATTGAAATTTTCTTGCACGATTAGGGAGAGTGGATGCATGGAAAGATGTTTTTTTTATATTTGTTTTAGGTTCCAGAGAGTTGATTCCTGAAAAAATGTGTTTGTTTTATGAAAAATGTGAGTGTGTTACTGCTAAAAAGTTGATTTAAATTTCGTTTTTGGATAAGGGTGATTGCAATATTTCAACAAGTCAATTGAAATTTTCTTGCACGATTAGGGACAGTGGATGCATAGAAAGATTTCTTTTTTAAAATTAGTTTTAGGTTCCAGAGAGTAGATTCCTGAAAAAAATGTGTTTGTTTTATGAAAGATGTGAGTGTGTTACTGCTAAAAAGTTGATTTAAATTTCGTTTTTGGATAAGGGTGATTGCAATATTTCAACAAGTCAATTGAAATTTTCTTGCACGATTAGGGACAGTGGATGCATAGAAAGATTTCTTTTTTAAAATTAGTTTTAGGTTCCAGAGAGTAGATTCCTGAAAAAAATGTGTTTGTTTTATGAAAAATGTGAGTGTGTTGCTGCTAAAAAGTTGATTTAAATTTCATTTTTGGATAAGGGTGATTGCAATATTTCAACAAGTCAATTGAAATTTTCTTGCACGATTAGGGACAGTGGATGCCTAGAAAGATGTTTTTTAAAATTAGTTTTAGGTTCCAGAGAGTAGATTCCTGAAAAAAATGTGTTTGTTTTATGAAAAATGTGAGTGTGTTACTGCAAAAAAGTTGATTTAAATATCGTTTTTGTATAAGGGTGATTGCAATATTTCAACAAGTTAATTGAAATTTTCTTGCAAGATTAGGGAGAGTGGATGCCTAGAAAGATGTTTTTTACAAATTTGTTATAGGTTCCAGAGAGTGGATTCCTGAAAAAAAATTATTTGTTTCATGAAAAATGTGAGTGTGTTACTGCAAAAAAGTTGATTTAAATTTAGTTTCAGGATAAGCGTGAATGCATCATTTCAACAAGTTAATTGAAATTTTCTTGCACGATTAGGGAGAGTGGATGCATAGAAAGATGTTTTTTTAAAATTAGTTTTAGGTTCCAGAGAGTAGATTCCTGAAAAAAATGTGTTTGTTTTATGAAAAATGTGAGTGTGTTACTGCTAAAAAGTTGATTTAAATTTCGTTTTTGGGTAAGGGTGATTGCAATACTTCAACAAGTCAATTGAAATTTTCTTGCACGATTAGGGACAGTGGATGCCTAGAAAGATGTTTTTTTAAAATTAGTTTTAGGTTCCAGAGAGTAGATTCCTGAAAAAAATGTGTTTGTTTTATGAAAAATGTGAGTGTGTTACTGCTAAAAAGTTGATTTAAATTTCGTTTTTGGATAAGGGTGATTGCAATACTTCAACAAGTCAATTGAAATTTTCTTGCACGATTAGGGACAGTGGATGCATAGAAAGATTTCTTTTTTAAATTAGTATTAGGTTTCAGAGAGTAGATTCCTGAAAAAAATGTGTTTGTTTTATGAAAAATGTGAGGGTGTTACTGCTAAAAAGTTGATTTAAATTTCGTTTTTGAATAAGGGTGATTGCAATATTTCAACAAGTCAATTGAAGTTTTCTTGTACGATTAGGGACAGTGGATGCCTAGAAAGATATTTTTTTAAAATTAGTTTTAGGTTCCAGAGAGTAGATTCCTGAAAAAAAGTGTTTGTTTTATGAAAAATGTGAGTGTGTTACTGCTAAAAAGTTGATTTAAATTTCGTTTTTGAATAAGGGTGATTGCAATATTTCAACAAGTCAATTGAAATTTTCTTGCACGATTAGGGACAGTGGATGCCTAGAAAGATGTTTTTTTTAAATTAGTTTTAGGTTCCAGAGAGTAGATTCCTGAAAAAAATGTGTTTGTTTTATGAAAAATGTGAGTGTGTTTTACTGCTAAAATGTTGATTTAAATTTCGTTTTTGGATAAGGGTGATTGCAATATTTCAACAAGTCAATTGAAATTTTCTTGCACGATTAGGGACAGTGGATGCCTAGAAAGATGTTTTTTTAAAATTAGTTTTAGGTTCCAGAGAGTAGATTCCTGAAAAAAATGTGTTTGTTTTATGAAAAATATGAGTGTGTTACTGCAAAAAAGTTGATTTAAATATCGTTTTTGGATAAAGGTGATTGCAATATTTCAACAAGTTAATTGAAATTTTCTTGCAAGATTAGGGAGAGTGGATGCCTAGAAAGATGTTTTTTACAAATTCGTTATAGGTTCCAGAGAGTGGATTCCTGAAAAAAAAAATATTTGTTTCATGAAAAATGTGAGCGTGTTACTGCAAAAAAGTTGATTTAAATTTAGTTTCAGGATAAGCATGAATGCATCATTTCAATAAGTTAATTGAAATTTTCTTGCACGATTAGGGAGAGTGGATGCATAGAAAGATGTTTTTTTTATATTTGTTTTAGGTTCCAGAGAGTTGATTCCTGAAAAAAAAGTGTTTGTTTTATGAAAAATGTGAGTGTGTTACTGCTAAAAAGTTTATTTAAATTTAGCTTCAGGATAGGCATGATTGCATTATTTCAACTAGTTAATTGAAATTTTCTTGCACGATTAGGGAGAGTGGATGCATAGAAAGATGTTTTTTTTATATTTGTTTTAGGTTCCAGAGAGTTGATTCCTGAAAAAATGTGTTTGTTTTATGAAAAATGTGAGTGTGTTACTGCTAAAAAGTTGATTTAAATTTCGTTTTTGGATAAGGGTGATTGCAATATTTCAACAAGTCAATTGAAATTTTCTTGCACGATTAGGGACAGTGGATGCCTAGAAAGATGTTTTTTTTAAATTAGTTTTAGGTTCCAGAGAGTAGATTCCTGAAAAAAATGTGTTTGTTTTATGAAAAATGTGAGTGTGTTACTGCTAAAAAGTTGATTTAAATTTCGTTTTTGGATAAGGGTGATTGCAATACTTCAACAAGTCAATTGAAATTTTCTTGCACGATTAGGGACAGTGGATGCCTAGAAAGATTTTTTTTTAAATTAGTTTTAGGTTCCAGAGAGTAGATTCCTGAAAAAAATGTGTTTGTTTTATGAAAAATGTGAGGGTGTTACTGCTAAAAAGTTGATTTAAATTTCGTTTTTGAATAAGGGTGATTGCAATATTTCAACAAGTCAATTGAAATTTTCTTGTACGATTAGGGACAGTGGATGCCTAGAAAGATGTTTTTTTAAAATTAGTTTTAGGTTCCAGAGAGTAGATTTCTGAAAAAAATGTGTTTGTTTTATGAAAAATGTGAGTGTGTTACTGCTAAAAAGTTGATTTAAATTTCATTTTTGGATAAGGGTGATTGCAATATTTCAACAAGTCAATTGAAATTTTCTTGCACGATTAGGGACAGTGGATGCCTAGAAAGATGTTTTTTTAAAATTAGTTTTAGGTTCCAGAGAGTAGATTCCTGAAAAAAATGTGTTTGTTTTATGAAAAATGTGAGTGTGTTACTGCAAAAAAGTTGATTTAAATATCGTTTTTGGATAAGGGTGATTGCAATATTTCAACAAGTTAATTGAAATTTTCTTGCAAGATTAGGGAGAGTGGATGCCTAGAAAGATGTTTTTTACAAATTCGTTATAGGTTCCAGAGAGTGGATTCCTGAAAAAAAAATTATTTGTTTCATGAAAAATGTGAGTGTGTTACTGCAAAAAAGTTGATTTAAATTTGGTTTCAGGATAAGCGTGAATGCATCATTTCAACAAGTTAATTGAAATTTTCTTGCACGATTAGGGAGAGTGGATGCATAGAAAGATGTTTTTTTTATATTTGTTTTAGGTTCCAGAGAGTTGATTCCTGAAAAAAATGTGTTTGCTTTATGAAAAATGTGAGTGTGTTACTGCTAAAAAGTTTATTTAAATGTAGCTTCAGGATAGGCATGATTGCATTATTTCAACTAGTTAATTGAAATTTTCTTGCATGATTAGGGAGAGTGGATGCATAGAAAGATGTTTTTTTTATATTTGTTTTAGGTTCCAGAGAGTTGATTCCTGAAAAAATGTGTTTGTTTTATGAAAAATGTGAGTGTGTTACTGCTAAAAAGTTGATTTAAATTTCGTTTTTGGATAAGGGTGATTGCAATATTTCAACAAGTCAATTGAAATTTTCTTGCACGATTAGGGACAGTGGATGCCTAGAAAGATGGGTTTTTTTAAATTAGTTTTAGGTTTCAGAGAGTAGATTCCTGAAAAAAATGGGTTTGTTTTATGAAAAATGTGAGTGTGTTACTGCTAAAAAGTTGATTTAAATTTCGTTTTTGGATAAGGGTGATTGCAATATTTCAACAAGTCAATTGAAATTTTCTTGCACGATTAGGGACAGTGGATGCCTAGAAAGATGTTTTTTTAAAATTAGTTTTAGGTTTCAGAGAGTAGATTCCTGAAAAAAATGTGTTTGTTTTATGAAAAATGTGAGTGTGTTACTGCTAAAAAGTTGATTTAAATTTCGTTTTTGGATAAGGGTGATTGCAATATTTCAACAAGTCAATTGAAATTTTCTTGCACGATTAGGGACAGTGGATGCCTAGAAAGATGTTTTTTTTAAATTAGTTTTAGGTTCCAGAGAGTAGATTCCTGAAAAAAATGTGTTTGTTTTATGAAAAATGTGAGTGTGTTACTGCTAAAAAGTTGATTTAAATTTCGTTTTTGGATAAAGGTGATTGCAATACTTCAACAAGTCAATTGAAATTTTCTTGCACGATTAGGGACAGTGGATGCCTAGAAAGATCTTTTTTTAAAATTAGTTTTAGGTTCCAGAGAGTAGATTCCTGAAAAAAATGTATTTGTTTTATGAAAAATGTGAGTGTGTTACTGCTAAAAAGTTGATTTAAATTTCATTTTTAGATAAGGGTGATTGCAATATTTCAACAAGTCAATTGAAATTTTCTTGCACGATTAGGGACAGTGGATGCCTAGAAAGATGTTTTTTTAAAATTAGTTTTAGGTTCCAGAGAGTAGATTCCTGAAAAAAATGTGTTTGTTTTATGAAAAATGTGAGTGTGTTACTGCTAAAAAGTTGATTTAAATATCGTTTTTGGATAAGGGTGATTGCAATATTTCAATAAGTTAATTGAAATTTTCTTGGAAGATTAGGGAGAGTGGATGCCTAGAAAGATGTTTTTTTAATTAGTTTTAGGTTTCAGAGAGTAGATTCCTGAAAAAAATGTGTTTGTTTTATGAAAAATGTGAGGGTGTTACTGCTAAAAAGTTGATTTAAATTTCGTTTTTGAATAAGGGTGATTGCAATATTTCAACAAGTCAATTGAAATTTTCTTGCACGATTAGGGACAGTGGATGCCTAGAAAGATATTTTTTTAAAATTAGTTTTAGGTTTCAGAGAGTAGATTCCTGAAAAAAATGTGTTTGTTTTATGAAAAATGTGAGTGTGTTACTGCTAAAAAGTTGATTTAAATTTCGTTTTTGGATAAGGGTGATTGCAATATTTCAACAAGTCAATTGAAATTTTCTTGCACGATTAGGGACAGTGGATGCCTAGAAAGATGTTTTTTTAAAATTAGTTTTAGGTTCCAGAGAGTAGATTCCTGAAAAAAATGTGTTTGTTTCATGAAAAATGTGAGTGTGTTACTGCTAAAAAGTTGATTAAAATTTTGTTTTTGGATAAGGGTGATTGCAATACTTCAACAAGTTAATTGAAATTTTCTTGCACGATTAGGGACAGTGGATGCATAGAAAGATTTCTTTTTTAAATTAGTATTAGGTTTCAGAGAGTAGATTCCTGAAAAAAATGTGTTTGTTTTATGAAAAATGTGAGGGTGTTACTGCTAAAAAGTTGATTTAAATTTCGTTTTTGAATAAGGGTGATTGCAATATTTCAACAAGTCAATTGAAATTTTCTTGCACGATTAGGGACAGTGGATGCCTAGAAAGATGTTTTTTTAAAATTAGTTTTAGGTTCCAGAGAGTAGATTCCTGAAAAAAATGTGTTTGTTTTATGAAAAATGTGAGTGTGTTACTGCTAAAAAGTTGATTTAAATTTCATTTTTGGATAAGGGTGATTGCAATATTTCAACAAGTCAATTGAAATTTTCTTGCACGATTAGGGACAGTGGATGCCTAGAAAGATGTTTTTTTAAAATTAGTTTTAGGTTCCAGAGAGTAGATTCCTGAAAAAAATGTGTTTGTTTTATGAAAAATGTGAGTGTGTTACTGCAAAAAAGTTGATTTAAATATCGTTTTTGGATAAGGGTGATTGCAATATTTCAACAAGTTAATTGAAATTTTCTTGCAAGATTAGGGAGAGTGGATGCCTAGAAAGATGTTGTTTACAAATTCGTTATAGGTTCCAGAGAGTGGATTCCTGAAAAAAAAAATGATTTGTTTCATGAAAAATGTGAGTGTGTTACTGCAAAAAAGATGATTTAAATTTACTTTCAGGATAAGCGTGAATGCATCATTTCAACAAGTTAATTGAAATTTTCTTGCACGATTAGGGACAGTGGATGCCTAGAAAGATGTTTTTTTAAAATTAGTTTTAGGTTCCAGAGAGTAGATTCCTGAAAAAAATGTGTTTGTTTTATGAAAAATGTGAGTGTGTTACTGCAAAAAAGTTGATTTAAATATCGTTTTTGGAGAAAGGTGATTGCAATATTTCAACAAGTTAATTGAAATTTTCTTGCAAGATTAGGGAGAGTGGATGCATAGAAAGATGTTTTTTTTATATTTGTTTTAGGTTCCAGAGAGTTGATTCCTGAAAAAATGTGTTTGTTTTATGAAAAATGTGAGTGTGTTACTGCTAAAAAGTTGATTTAAATTTCGTTTTTGGATAAGGATGATTGCAATATTTCAACAAGTCAATTGAAATTTTCTTGCACGATTAGGGACAGTGGATGCCTAGAAAGATGGGTTTTTTTTAATTAGTTTTAGGTTTCAGAGAGTAGATTCCTGAAAAAAATGGGTTTGTTTTATGAAAAATGTGAGTGTGTTACTGCAAAAAAGTTGATTTAAATATCGTCTTTGGATAAGGGTGATTGCAATATTTCAACAAGTTAATTGAAATTTTCTTGCAAGATTAGGGAGAGTGGATGCCTAGAAAGATGTTTTTTACAAATTTGTTATAGGTTCCAGAGAGTGGATTCCTGGAAAAAAAATTATTTGTTTCATGAAAAATGTGAGTGTGTTACTGCAAAAAAGTTGATTTAAATTTAGTTTCAGGATAAGCGTGAATGCATCATTTCAACAAGTTAATTGAAATTTTCTTGCACGATTAGGGAGAGTGGATGCATAGAAAGATGTTTTTTTAAAATTAGTTTTAGGTTCCAGAGAGTAGATTCCTGAAAAAAATGTGTTTGTTTTATGAAAAATGTGAGTGTGTTACTGCTAAAAAGTTGATTTAAATTTCGTTTTTGGGTAAGGGTGATTGCAATACTTCAACAAGTCAATTGAAATTTTCTTGCACGATTAGGGACAGTGGATGCCTAGAAAGATGTTTTTTTTAAATTAGTTTTAGGTTCCAGAGAGTAGATTCCTGAAAAAAATGTGTTTGTTTTATGAAAAATGTGAGTGTGTTACTGCTAAAAAGTTGATTTAAATTTCGTTTTTGGATAAGGGTGATTGCAATACTTCAACAAGTCAATTGAAATTTTCTTGCACGATTAGGGACAGTGGATGCATAGAAAGATTTCTTTTTTAAATTAGTATTAGGTTTCAGAGAGTAGATTCCTGAAAAAAATGTGTTTGTTTTATGAAAAATGTGAGGGTGTTACTGCTAAAAAGTTGATTTAAATTTCGTTTTTGAATAAGGGTGATTGCAATATTTCAACAAGTCAATTGAAATTTTCTTGTACGATTAGGGACAGTGGATGCCTAGAAAGATATTTTTTTAAAATTAGTTTTAGGTTCCAGAGAGTAGATTCCTGAAAAAAATGTGTTTGTTTTATGAAAAATGTGAGTGTGTTACTGCTAAAAAGTTGATTTAAATTTCGTTTTTGAATAAGGGTGATTGCAATATTTCAACAAGTCAATTGAAATTTTCTTGCACGATTAGGGACAGTGGATGCCTAGAAAGATGTTTTTTTAAAATTAGTTTTAGGTTCCAGAGAGTAGATTCCTGAAAAAAATGTGTTTGTTTTATGAAAAATGTGAGTGTGTTACTGCAAAAAAGTTGATTTAAATATCGTTTTTGGATAAGGGTGATTGCAATATTTCAACAAGTTAATTGAAATTTTCTTGCAAGATTAGGGAGAGTGGATGCCTAGAAAGATGTTGTTTACAAATTCGTTATAGGTTCCAGAGAGTGGATTCCTGAAAAAAAAAATGATTTGTTTCATGAAAAATGTGAGTGTGTTACTGCAAAAAAGATGATTTAAATTTACTTTCAGGATAAGCGTGAATGCATCATTTCAACAAGTTAATTGAAATTTTCTTGCACGATTAGGGAGAGTGGATGCATAGAAAGATGTTTTTTTATATTTGTTTTATGTTCCAGAGAGTTGATTCCTGAAAAAATGTGTTTGTTTAATGAAAAATGTGAGTGTGTTACTGCTAAAAAGTTGATTTAAATTTCGTTTTTGGATAAGGGTGATTGCAATATTTCAACAAGTCAATTGAAATTTTCTTGCACGATTAGGGACAGTGGATGCCTAGAAAGATGTTTTTTTAAAATTAGTTTTAGGTTCCAGAGAGTAGATTCCTGAAAAAAATGTGTTTGTTTTATGAAAAATGTGAGTGTGTTACTGCTAAAAAGTTGATTTAAATTTCGTTTTTGGGTAAGGGTGATTGCAATACTTCAACAAGTCAATTGAAATTTTCTTGCACGATTAGGGACAGTGGATGCCTAGAAAGATGTTTTTTTTAAATTAGTTTTAGGTTCCAGAGAGTAGATTCCTGAAAAAAATGTGTTTGTTTTATGAAAAATGTGAGGGTGTTACTGCTAAAAAGTTGATTTAAATTTCGTTTTTGAATAAGGGTGATTGCAATATTTCAACAAGTCAATTGAAATTTTCTTGCACGATTAGGGACAGTGGATGCCTGGAAAGATGTTTTTTTTAAATTAGTTTTAGGTTCCAGAGAGTAGATTCCTGAAAAAAATATGTTTGTTTTATGAAAAATGTGAGTGTGTTACTGCTAAAATGTTGATTTAAATTTCGTTTTTGGATAAGGGTGATTGCAATATTTCAACAAGTCAATTGAAATTTTCTTGCACGATTAGGGACAGTGGATGCCTAGAAAGATGTTTTTTTAAAATTAGTTTTAGGTTCCAGAGAGTAGATTCCTGAAAAAAATGTGTTTGTTTTATGAAAAATGTGAGTGTGTTACTGCAAAAAAGTTGATTTAAATATCGTTTTTGGATAAAGGTGATTGCAATATTTCAACAAGTTAATTGAAATTTTCTTGCAAGATTAGGGAGAGTGGATGCATAGAAAGATGTTTTTTTTATATTTGTTTTAGGTTCCAGAGAGTTGATTCCTGAAAAAATGTGTTTGTTTTATGAAAAATGTGAGTGTGTTACTGCTAAAAAGTTGATTTAAATTTCGTTTTTGGATAAGGATGATTGCAATATTTCAACAAGTCAATTGAAATTTTCTTGCACGATTAGGGACAGTGGATGCCTAGAAAGATGGGTTTTTTTAAATTAGTTTTAGGTTTCAGAGAGTAGATTCCTGAAAAAAATGGGTTTGTTTTATGAAAAATGTGAGTGTGTTACTGCAAAAAAGTTGATTTAAATATCGTCTTTGGATAAGGGTGATTGCAATATTTCAACAAGTTAATTGAAATTTTCTTGCAAGATTAGGGAGAGTGGATGCCTAGAAAGATGTTTTTTACAAATTTGTTATAGGTTCCAGAGAGTGGATTCCTGGAAAAAAAATTATTTGTTTCATGAAAAATGTGAGTGTGTTACTGCAAAAAAGTTGATTTAAATTTAGTTTCAGGATAAGCGTGAATGCATCATTTCAACAAGTTAATTGAAATTTTCTTGCACGATTAGGGAGAGTGGATGCATAGAAAGATGTTTTTTTAAAATTAGTTTTAGGTTCCAGAGAGTAGATTCCTGAAAAAAATGTGTTTGTTTTATGAAAAATGTGAGTGTGTTACTGCTAAAAAGTTGATTTAAATTTCGTTTTTGGGTAAGGGTGATTGCAATACTTCAACAAGTCAATTGAAATTTTCTTGCACGATTAGGGACAGTGGATGCCTAGAAAGATGTTTTTTTAAAATTAGTTTTAGGTTCCAGAGAGTAGATTCCTGAAAAAAATGTGTTTGTTTTATGAAAAATGTGAGTGTGTTACTGCTAAAAAGTTGATTTAAATTTCGTTTTTGGGTAAGGGTGATTGCAATACTTCAACAAGTCAATTGAAATTTTCTTGCACGATTAGGGACAGTGGATGCCTAGAAAGATGTTTTTTTTAAATTAGTTTTAGGTTCCAGAGAGTAGATTCCTGAAAAAAATGTGTTTGTTTTATGAAAAATGTGAGGGTGTTACTGCTAAAAAGTTGATTTAAATTTCGTTTTTGAATAAGGGTGATTGCAATATTTCAACAAGTCAATTGAAATTTTCTTGCACGATTAGGGACAGTGGATGCCTGGAAAGATGTTTTTTTTAAATTAGTTTTAGGTTCCAGAGAGTAGATTCCTGAAAAAAATATGTTTGTTTTATGAAAAATGTGAGTGTGTTACTGCTAAAATGTTGATTTAAATTTCGTTTTTGGATAAGGGTGATTGCAATATTTCAACAAGTCAATTGAAATTTTCTTGCACGATTAGGGACAGTGGATGCCTAGAAAGATGTTTTTTTAAAATTAGTTTTAGGTTCCAGAGAGTAGATTCCTGAAAAAAATGTGTTTGTTTTATGAAAAATGTGAGTGTGTTACTGCAAAAAAGTTGATTTAAATATCGTTTTTGGATAAAGGTGATTGCAATATTTCAACAAGTTAATTGAAATTTTCTTGCAAGATTAGGGAGAGTGGATGCATAGAAAGATGTTTTTTTTATATTTGTTTTAGGTTCCAGAGAGTTGATTCCTGAAAAAATGTGTTTGTTTTATGAAAAATGTGAGTGTGTTACTGCTAAAAAGTTGATTTAAATTTCGTTTTTGGATAAGGATGATTGCAATATTTCAACAAGTCAATTGAAATTTTCTTGCACGATTAGGGACAGTGGATGCCTAGAAAGATGGGTTTTTTTAAATTAGTTTTAGGTTTCAGAGAGTAGATTCCTGAAAAAAATGGGTTTGTTTTATGAAAAATGTGAGTGTGTTACTGCAAAAAAGTTGATTTAAATATCGTCTTTGGATAAGGGTGATTGCAATATTTCAACAAGTTAATTGAAATTTTCTTGCAAGATTAGGGAGAGTGGATGCCTAGAAAGATGTTTTTTACAAATTTGTTATAGGTTCCAGAGAGTGGATTCCTGGAAAAAAAATTATTTGTTTCATGAAAAATGTGAGTGTGTTACTGCAAAAAAGTTGATTTAAATTTAGTTTCAGGATAAGCGTGAATGCATCATTTCAACAAGTTAATTGAAATTTTCTTGCACGATTAGGGAGAGTGGATGCATAGAAAGATGTTTTTTTAAAATTAGTTTTAGGTTCCAGAGAGTAGATTCCTGAAAAAAATGTGTTTGTTTTATGAAAAATGTGAGTGTGTTACTGCTAAAAAGTTGATTTAAATTTCGTTTTTGGGTAAGGGTGATTGCAATACTTCAACAAGTCAATTGAAATTTTCTTGCACGATTAGGGACAGTGGATGCCTAGAAAGATGTTTTTTTTAAATTAGTTTTAGGTTCCAGAGAGTAGATTCCTGAAAAAAATGTGTTTGTTTTATGAAAAATGTGAGTGTGTTACTGCTAAAAAGTTGATTTAAATTTCGTTTTTGGATAAGGGTGATTGCAATACTTCAACAAGTCAATTGAAATTTTCTTGCACGATTAGAGACAGTGGATGCATAGAAAGATTTCTTTTTTAAATTAGTATTAGGTTTCAGAGAGTAGATTCCTGAAAAAAATTTGTTTGTTTTATGAAAAATGTGAGGGTGTTACTGCTAAAAAGTTGATTTAAATTTCGTTTTTGAATAAGGGTGATTGCAATATTTCAACAAGTCAATTGAAATTTTCTTGTACGATTAGGGACAGTGGATGCCTAGAAAGATATTTTTTTAAAATTAGTTTTAGGTTCCAGAGAGTAGATTCCTGAAAAAAATGTGTTTGTTTTATGAAAAATGTGAGTGTGTTACTGCTAAAAAGTTGATTTAAATTTTGTTTTTGAATAAGGGTGATTGCAATATTTCAACAAGTCAATTGAAATTTTCTTGCACGATTAGGGACAGTGGATGCCTAGAAAGATGTTTTTTTAAAATTAGTTTTAGGTTCCAGAGAGTAGATTCCTGAAAAAAATGTGTTTGTTTTATGAAAAATGTGAGTGTGTTACTGCTAAAATGTTGATTTAAATTTCGTTTTTGGATAAGGGTGATTGCAATATTTCAACAAGTCAATTGAAATTTTCTTGCACGATTAGGGACAGTGGATGCCTAGAAAGATGTTTTTTTTAAATTAGTTTTAGGTTCCAGAGAGTAGATTCCTGAAAAAAATGTGTTTGTTTTATGAAAAATGTGAGTGTGTTACTGCTAAAAAGTTGATTTAAATTTCATTTTTGGATAAGGGTGATTGCAATATTTCAACAAGTCAATTGAAATTTTCTTGCACGATTAGGGACAGTGGATGCCTAGAAAGATGTTTTTTTAAAATTAGTTTTAGGTTCCAGAGAGTAGATTCCTGAAAAAAATGTGTTTGTTTTATGAAAAATGTGAGTGTGTTACTGCAAAAAAGTTGATTTAAATATCGTTTTTGGATAAGGGTGATTGCAATATTTCAACAAGTTAATTGAAATTTTCTTGCAAGATTAGGGAGAGTGGATGCCTAGAAAGATGTTGTTTACAAATTCGTTATAGGTTCCAGAGAGTGGATTCCTGAAAAAAAAAATGATTTGTTTCATGAAAAATGTGAGTGTGTTACTGCAAAAAAGATGATTTAAATTTACTTTCAGGATAAGCGTGAATGCATCATTTCAACAAGTTAATTGAAATTTTCTTGCACGATTAGGGAGAGTGGATGCATAGAAAGATGTTTTTTTATATTTGTTTTATGTTCCAGAGAGTTGATTCCTGAAAAAATGTGTTTGTTTAATGAAAAATGTGAGTGTGTTACTGCTAAAAAGTTGATTTAAATTTCGTTTTTGGATAAGGGTGATTGCAATATTTCAACAAGTCAATTGAAATTTTCTTGCACGATTAGGGACAGTGGATGCCTAGAAAGATGTTTTTTTAAAATTAGTTTTAGGTTCCAGAGAGTAGATTCCTGAAAAAAATGTGTTTGTTTTATGAAAAATGTGAGTGTGTTACTGCTAAAAAGTTGATTTAAATTTCGTTTTTGGGTAAGGGTGATTGCAATATTTCAACAAGTCAATTGAAATTTTCTTGCACGATTAGGGACAGTGGATGCCTAGAAAGATGTTTTTTTAAAATTAGTTTTAGGTTCCAGAGAGTAGATTCCTGAAAAAAATGTGTTTGTTTTATGAAAAATGTGAGTGTGTTACTGCAAAAAAGTTGATTTAAATATCGTTTTTGGATAAGGGTGATTGCAATATTTCAACAAGTTAATTGAAATTTTCTTGCAAGATTAGGGAGAGTGGATGCCTAGAAAGATGTTGTTTACAAATTCGTTATAGGTTCCAGAGAGTGGATTCCTGAAAAAAAAAATGATTTGTTTCATGAAAAATGTGAGTGTGTTACTGCAAAAAAGATGATTTAAATTTACTTTCAGGATAAGCGTGAATGCATCATTTCAACAAGTTAATTGAAATTTTCTTGCACGATTAGGGAGAGTGGATGCATAGAAAGATGTTTTTTTATATTTGTTTTATGTTCCAGAGAGTTGATTCCTGAAAAAATGTGTTTGTTTAATGAAAAATGTGAGTGTGTTACTGCTAAAAAGTTGATTTAAATTTCGTTTTTGGATAAGGGTGATTGCAATATTTCAACAAGTCAATTGAAATTTTCTTGCACGATTAGGGACAGTGGATGCCTAGAAAGATGTTTTTTTAAAATTAGTTTTAGGTTCCAGAGAGTAGATTCCTGAAAAAAATGTGTTTGTTTTATGAAAAATGTGAGTGTGTTACTGCTAAAAAGTTGATTTAAATTTCGTTTTTGGGTAAGGGTGATTGCAATACTTCAACAAGTCAATTGAAATTTTCTTGCACGATTAGGGACAGTGGATGCCTAGAAAGATGTTTTTTTTAAATTAGTTTTAGGTTCCAGAGAGTAGATTCCTGAAAAAAATGTGTTTGTTTTATGAAAAATGTGAGGGTGTTACTGCTAAAAAGTTGATTTAAATTTCGTTTTTGAATAAGGGTGATTGCAATATTTCAACAAGTCAATTGAAATTTTCTTGCACGATTAGGGACAGTGGATGCCTGGAAAGATGTTTTTTTAAAATTAGTTTTAGGTTCCAGAGAGTAGATTCCTGAAAAAAATATGTTTGTTTTATGAAAAATGTGAGTGTGTTACTGCTAAAATGTTGATTTAAATTTCGTTTTTGGATAAGGGTGATTGCAATATTTCAACAAGTCAATTGAAATTTTCTTGCACGATTAGGGACAGTGGATGCCTAGAAAGATGTTTTTTTAAAATTAGTTTTAGGTTCCAGAGAGTAGATTCCTGAAAAAAATGTGTTTGTTTTATGAAAAATGTGAGTGTGTTACTGCAAAAAAGTTGATTTAAATATCGTTTTTGGATAAAGGTGATTGCAATATTTCAACAAGTTAATTGAAATTTTCTTGCAAGATTAGGGAGAGTGGATGCATAGAAAGATGTTTTTTTTATATTTGTTTTAGGTTCCAGAGAGTTGATTCCTGAAAAAATTTGTTTGTTTTATGAAAAATGTGAGTGTGTTACTGCTAAAAAGTTGATTTAAATTTCGTTTTTGGATAAGGATGATTGCAATATTTCAACAAGTCAATTGAAATTTTCTTGCACGATTAGGGACAGTGGATGCCTAGAAAGATGGGTTTTTTTAAATTAGTTTTAGGTTTCAGAGAGTAGATTCCTGAAAAAAATGGGTTTGTTTTATGAAAAATGTGAGTGTGTTACTGCAAAAAAGTTGATTTAAATATCGTCTTTGGATAAGGGTGATTGCAATATTTCAACAAGTTAATTGAAATTTTCTTGCAAGATTAGGGAGAGTGGATGCCTAGAAAGATGTTTTTTACAAATTTGTTATAGGTTCCAGAGAGTGGATTCCTGAAAAAAAAATTATTTGTTTCATGAAAAATGTGAGTGTGTTACTGCAAAAAAGTTGATTTAAATTTAGTTTCAGGATAAGCGTGAATGCATCATTTCAACAAGTTAATTGAAATTTTCTTGCACGATTAGGGAGAGTGGATGCATAGAAAGATGTTTTTTTAAAATTAGTTTTAGGTTCCAGAGAGTAGATTCCTGAAAAAAATGTGTTTGTTTTATGAAAAATGTGAGTGTGTTACTGCTAAAAAGTTGATTTAAATTTCGTTTTTGGGTAAGGGTGATTGCAATACTTCAACAAGTCAATTGAAATTTTCTTGCACGATTAGGGACAGTGGATGCCTAGAAAGATGTTTTTTTTAAATTAGTTTTAGGTTCCAGAGAGTAGATTCCTGAAAAAAATGTGTTTGTTTTATGAAAAATGTGAGTGTGTTACTGCTAAAAAGTTGATTTAAATTTCGTTTTTGGATAAGGGTGATTGCAATACTTCAACAAGTCAATTGAAATTTTCTTGCACGATTAGGGACAGTGGATGCATAGAAAGATTTCTTTTTTAAATTAGTATTAGGTTTCAGAGAGTAGATTCCTGAAAAAAATGTGTTTGTTTTATGAAAAATGTGAGGGTGTTACTGCTAAAAAGTTGATTTAAATTTCGTTTTTGAATAAGGGTGATTGCAATATTTCAACAAGTCAATTGAAATTTTCTTGTACGATTAGGGACAGTGGATGCCTAGAAAGATATTTTTTTAAAATTAGTTTTAGGTTCCAGAGAGTAGATTCCTGAAAAAAATGTGTTTGTTTTATGAAAAATGTGAGTGTGTTACTGCTAAAAAGTTGATTTAAATTTCGTTTTTGAATAAGGGTGATTGCAATATTTCAACAAGTCAATTGAAATTTTCTTGCACGATTAGGGACAGTGGATGCCTGGAAAGATGTTTTTTATAATTAGTTTTAGGTTCCAGAGAGTAGATTCCTGAAAAAAATGTGTTTGTTTTATGAAAAATGTGAGTGTGTTACTGCTAAAATGTTGATTTAAATTTCGTTTTTGGATAAGGGTGATTGCAATATTTCAACAAGTCAATTGAAATTTTCTTGCACGATTAGGGACAGTGGATGCCTAGAAAGATGTTTTTTTAAAATTAGTTTTAGGTTCCAGAGAGTAGATTCCTGAAAAAAATGTGTTTGTTTTATGAAAAATGTGAGTGTGTTACTGCAAAAAAGTTGATTTAAATATCGTTTTTGGATAAAGGTGATTGCAATATTTCAACAAGTTAATTGAAATTTTCTTGCAAGATTAGGGAGAGTGGATGCCTAGAAAGATGTTTTTTACAAATTCGTTATAGGTTCCAGAGAGTGGATTCCTGAAAAAAAAATTATTTGTTTCATGAAAAATGTGAGTGTGTTACTGCAAAAAAGTTGATTTAAATTTAGTTTCAGGATAAGCATGAATGCATCATTTCAACAAGTTAATTGAAATTTTCTTGCACGATTAGGGAGAGTGGATGCATAGAAAGATGTTTTTTTTATATTTGTTTTAGGTTCCAGAGAGTTGATTCCTGAAAAAAATGTGTTTGTTTTATGAAAAATGTGAGTGTGTTACTGCTAAAAAGTTTATTTAAATTTAGCTTCAGGATAGGCATGATTGCATTATTTCAACTAGTTAATTGAAATTTGCTTGCACGATTAGGGAGAGTGGATGCATGGAAAGATTTTTTTTTATATTTGTTTTAGGTTCCAGAGAGTTGATTCCTGAAAAAATGTGTTTGTTTTATGAAAAATGTGAGTGTGTTACTGCTAAAAAGTTGATTTAAATTTCGTTTTTGGATAAGGGTGATTGCAATATTTCAACAAGTCAATTGAAATTTTCTTGCACGATTAGGGACAGTGGATGCCTAGAAAGATGTTTTTTTAAAATTAGTTTTAGGTTCCAGAGAGTAGATTCCTGAAAAAAATGTGTTTGTTTTATGAAAAATGTGAGTGTGTTACTGCTAAAAAGTTGATTTAAATTTCGTTTTTGGATAAGGGTGATTGCAATACTTCAACAAGTCAATTGAAATTTTCTTGCACGATTAGGGACAGTGGATGCCTAGAAAGATTTTTTTTTAAATTAGTTTTAGGTTCCAGAGAGTAGATTCCTGAAAAAAATGTGTTTGTTTTATGAAAAATGTGAGGGTGTTACTGCTAAAAAGTTGATTTAAATTTCGTTTTTGAATAAGGGTGATTGCAATATTTCAACAAGTCAATTGAAATTTTCTTGTACGATTAGGGACAGTGGATGCCTAGAAAGATGTTTTTTTTAAATTAGTTTTAGGTTCCAGAGAGTAGATTCCTGAAAAAAATGTGTTTGTTTTATGAAAAATGTGAGTGTGTTACTGCTAAAAAGTTGATTTAAATTTCATTTTTGGATAAGGGTGATTGCAATATTTCAACAAGTCAATTGAAATTTTCTTGCACGATTAGGGACAGTGGATGCCTAGAAAGATGTTTTTTTAAAATTAGTTTTAGGTTCCAGAGAGTAGATTCCTGAAAAAAATGTGTTTGTTTTATGAAAAATGTGAGTGTGTTACTGCAAAAAAGTTGATTTAAATATCGTTTTTGGATAAGGGTGATTGCAATATTTCAACAAGTTAATTGAAATTTTCTTGCAAGATTAGGGAGAGTGGATGCCTAGAAAGATGTTTTTTACAAATTCGTTATAGGTTCCAGAGAGTGGATTCCTGAAAAAAAAAATATTTGTTTCATGAAAAATGTGAGTGTGTTACTGCAAAAAAGTTGATTTAAATTTGGTTTCAGGATAAGCGTGAATGCATCATTTCAACAAGTTAATTGAAATTTTCTTGCACGATTAGGGAGAGTGGATGCATAGAAAGATGTTTTTTTTATATTTGTTTTAGGTTCCAGAGAGTTGATTCCTAAAAAAAATGTGTTTGTTTTATGAAAAATGTGAGTGTGTTACTGCTAAAAAGTTTATTTAAATGTAGCTTCAGGATAGGCATGATTGCATTATTTCAACTAGTTAATTGAAATTTTCTTGCACGATTAGGGAGAGTGGATGCATAGAAAGATGTTTTTTTTATATTTGTTTTAGGTTCCAGAGAGTTGATTCCTGAAAAAATGTGTTTGTTTTATGAAAAATGTGAGTGTGTTACTGCTAAAAAGTTGATTTAAATTTCGTTTTTGGATAAGGATGATTGCAATATTTCAACAAGTCAATTGAAATTTTCTTGCACGATTAGGGACAGTGGATGCCTAGAAAGATGGGTTTTTTTAAATTAGTTTTAGGTTTCAGAGAGTAGATTCCTGAAAAAAAAGGGTTTGTTTTATGAAAAATGTGAGTGTGTTACTGCAAAAAAGTTGATTTAAATATCGTCTTTGGATAAGGGTGATTGCAATATTTCAACAAGTTAATTGAAATTTTCTTGCAAGATTAGGGAGAGTGGATGCCTAGAAAGATGTTTTTTACAAATTCGTTATAGGTTCCAGAGAGTGGATTCCTGAAAAAAAAATTATTTGTTTCATGAAAAATGTGAGTGTGTTACTGCAAAAAAGTTGATTTAAATTTAGTTTCAGGATAAGCGTGAATGCATCATTTCAACAAGTTAATTGAAATTTTCTTGCACGATTAGGGAGAGTGGATGCATAGAAAGATGTTTTTTTATATTTGTTTTAGGTTCCAGAGAGTTGATTCCTGAAAAAATGTGTTTGTTTTATGAAAAATGTGAGTGTGTTACTGCTAAAAAGTTGATTTAAATTTCGTTTTTGGATAAGGGTGATTGCAATATTTCAACAAGTCAATTGAAATTTTCTTGCACGATTAGGGACAGTGGATGCCTAGAAAGATGTTTTTTTTAAATTAGTTTTAGGTTTCAGAGAGTAGATTCCTGAAAAAAATGTGTTTGTTTTATGAAAAATGTGAGTGTGTTACTGCTAAAAAGTTGATTTAAATTTCGTTTTTGGATAAGGGTGATTGCAATATTTCAACAAGTCAATTGAAATTTTCTTGCACGATTAGGGACAGTGGATGCCTAGAAAGATGTTTTTTTTAAATTAGTTTTAGGTTCCAGAGAGTAGATTCTTGAAAAAAAATGTGTTTGTTTTATGAAAAATGTGAGTGTGTTACTGCTAAAAAGTTGATTTAAATTTCGTTTTTGGATAAGGGTGATTGCAATACTTCAACAAGTCAATTGAAATTTTCTTGCACGATTAGGGACAGTGGATGACTAGAAAGATGTTTTTTTAAAATTAGTTTTAGGTTCCAGAGAGTAGATTCCTGAAAAAAATTTGTTTGTTTTATGAAAAATGTGAGGGTGTTACTGCTAAAAAGTTGATTTAAATTTCGTTTTTGAATAAGGGTGATTGCAATATTTCAACAAGTCAATTGAAATTTTCTTGCACGATTAGGGACAGTGGATGACTAGAAAGATGTTTTTTTAAAATTAGTTTTAGGTTCCAGAGAGTAGATTCCTGAACAAAATGTGTTTGTTTTATGAAAAATGTGAGTGTGTTACTGCTAAAAAGTTGATTTAAATTTCATTTTTAGATAAGGGTGATTGCAATATTTCAACAAGTCAATTGAAATTTTCTTGCACGATTAGGGACAGTGGATGCCTAGAAAGATGTTTTTTTAAAATTAGTTTTAGGTTCCAGAGAGTAGATTCCTGAAAAAAATGTGTTTGTGTTATGAAAAATGTGAGTGTGTTACTGCTAAAAAGTTGATTTAAATATCGTTTTTGGATAAGGGTGATTGCAATATTTCAATAAGTTAATTGAAATTTTCTTGGAAGATTAGGGAGAGTGGATGCCTAGAAATATGTTTTTTTAATTAGTTTTAGGTTTCAGAGAGTAGATTCCTGAAAAAAATGTGTTTGTTTTATGAAAAATGTGAGTGTGTTACTGCTAAAAAGTTGATTTAAATTTCGTTTTTGGATAAGGGTGATTGCAATATTTCAACAAGTCAATTGAAATTTTCTTGCACGATTAGGGACAGTGGATGCATAGAAAGATTTCTTTTTTAAATTAGTATTAGGTTTCAGAGAGTAGATTCCTGAAAAAAATGTGTTTGTTTTATGAAAGATGTGAGTGTGTTACTGCTAAAAAGTTGATTTAAATTTCGTTTTTGGATAAGGGTGATTGCTATATTTCAACAAGTCAATTGAAATTTTCTTGCACGATTAGGGACAGTGGATGCCTAGAAAGATGTTTTTTAAAATTAGTTTTAGGTTCCAGAGAGTAGATTCCTGAAAAAAATGTGTTTGTTTTATGAAAAATGTGAGTGTGTTGCTGCTAAAAAGTTGATTTAAATTTCATTTTTGGATAAGGGTGATTGCAATATTTCAACAAGTCAATTGAAATTTTCTTGCACGATTAGGGACAGTGGATGCCTAGAAAGATGTTTTTTAAAAAAAAAAAATTATTTGTTTCATGAAAAATGTGAGTGTGTTACTGCAAAAAAGTTGATTTAAATTTAGTTTCAGGATAAGCGTGAATGCATCATTTCAACAAGTTAATTGAAATTTTCTTGCACGATTAGGGAGAGTGGATGCATAGAAAGATGTTTTTTTAAAATTAGTTTTAGGTTCCAGAGAGTAGATTCCTGAAAAAAATGTGTTTGTTTTATGAAAAATGTGAGTGTGTTACTGCTAAAAAGTTGATTTAAATTTCGTTTTTGGGTAAGGGTGATTGCAATACTTCAACAAGTCAATTGAAATTTTCTTGCACGATTAGGGACAGTGGATGCCTAGAAAGATGTTTTTTTAAAATTAGTTTTAGGTTCCAGAGAGTAGATTCCTGAAAAAAATGTGTTTGTTTTATGAAAAATGTGAGTGTGTTACTGCTAAAAAGTTGATTTAAATTTCGTTTTTGGATAAGGGTGATTGCAATACTTCAACAAGTCAATTGAAATTTTCTTGCACGATTAGGGACAGTGGATGCATAGAAAGATTTCTTTTTTAAATTAGTATTAGGTTTCAGAGAGTAGATTCCTGAAAAAAATGTGTTTGTTTTATGAAAAATGTGAGGGTGTTACTGCTAAAAAGTTGATTTAAATTTCGTTTTTGAATAAGGGTGATTGCAATATTTCAACAAGTCAATTGAAGTTTTCTTGTACGATTAGGGACAGTGGATGCCTAGAAAGATATTTTTTTAAAATTAGTTTTAGGTTCCAGAGAGTAGATTCCTGAAAAAAATGTGTTTGTTTTATGAAAAATGTGAGTGTGTTACTGCTAAAAAGTTGATTTAAATTTCGTTTTTGAATAAGGGTGATTGCAATATTTCAACAAGTCAATTGAAATTTTCTTGCACGATTAGGGACAGTGGATGCCTAGAAAGATGTTTTTTTTAAATTAGTTTTAGGTTCCAGAGAGTAGATTCCTGAAAAAAATGTGTTTGTTTTATGAAAAATGTGAGTGTGTTTTACTGCTAAAATGTTGATTTAAATTTCGTTTTTGGATAAGGGTGATTGCAATATTTCAACAAGTCAATTGAAATTTTCTTGCACGATTAGGGACAGTGGATGCCTAGAAAGATGTTTTTTTAAAATTAGTTTTAGGTTCCAGAGAGTAGATTCCTGAAAAAAATGTGTTTGTTTTATGAAAAATATGAGTGTGTTACTGCAAAAAAGTTGATTTAAATATCGTTTTTGGATAAAGGTGATTGCAATATTTCAACAAGTTAATTGAAATTTTCTTGCAAGATTAGGGAGAGTGGATGCCTAGAAAGATGTTTTTTACAAATTCGTTATAGGTTCCAGAGAGTGGATTCCTGAAAAAAAAAATATTTGTTTCATGAAAAATGTGAGTGTGTTACTGCAAAAAAGTTGATTTAAATTTAGTTTCAGGATAAGCATGAATGCATCATTTCAATAAGTTAATTGAAATTTTCTTGCACGATTAGGGAGAGTGGATGCATAGAAAGATGTTTTTTTTATATTTGTTTTAGGTTCCAGAGAGTTGATTCCTGAAAAAAAAGTGTTTGTTTTATGAAAAATGTGAGTGTGTTACTGCTAAAAAGTTTATTTAAATTTAGCTTCAGGATAGGCATGATTGCATTATTTCAACTAGTTAATTGAAATTTTCTTGCACGATTAGGGAGAGTGGATGCATAGAAAGATGTTTTTTTTATATTTGTTTTAGGTTCCAGAGAGTTGATTCCTGAAAAAATGTGTTTGTTTTATGAAAAATGTGAATGTGTTACTGCTAAAAAGTTGATTTAAATTTCGTTTTTGGATAAGGGTGATTGCAATATTTCAACAAGTCAATTGAAATTTTCTTGCACGATTAGGGACAGTGGATGCCTAGAAAGATGTTTTTTTTAAATTAGTTTTAGGTTCCAGAGAGTAGATTCCTGAAAAAAATGTGTTTGTTTTATGAAAAATGTGAGTGTGTTACTGCTAAAAAGTTGATTTAAATTTCGTTTTTGGATAAGGGTGATTGCAATACTTCAACAAGTCAATTGAAATTTTCTTGCACGATTAGGGACAGTGGATGCCTAGAAAGATTTTTTTTTAAATTAGTTTTAGGTTCCAGAGAGTAGATTCCTGAAAAAAATGTGTTTGTTTTATGAAAAATGTGAGGGTGTTACTGCTAAAAAGTTGATTTAAATTTCGTTTTTGAATAAGGGTGATTGCAATATTTCAACAAGTCAATTGAAATTTTCTTGTACGATTAGGGACAGTGGATGCCTAGAAAGATGTTTTTTTAAAATTAGTTTTAGGTTCCAGAGAGTAGATTTCTGAAAAAAATGTGTTTGTTTTATGAAAAATGTGAGTGTGTTACTGCTAAAAAGTTGATTTAAATTTCATTTTTGGATAAGGGTGATTGCAATATTTCAACAAGTCAATTGAAATTTTCTTGCACGATTAGGGACAGTGGATGCCTAGAAAGATGTTTTTTTAAAATTAGTTTTAGGTTCCAGAGAGTAGATTCCTGAAAAAAATGTGTTTGTTTTATGAAGAATGTGAGTGTGTTACTGCAAAAAAGTTGATTTAAATATCGTTTTTGGATAAGGGTGATTGCAATATTTTAACAAGTCAATTGAAATTTTCTTGCACGATTAGGGAGAGTGGATGCCTAGAAAGATGTTTTTTACAAATTCGTTATAGGTTCCAGAGAGTGGATTCCTGAAAAAAAAATTATTTGTTTCATGAAAAATGTGAGTGTGTTACTGCAAAAAAGTTGATTTAAATTTGGTTTCAGGATAAGCGTGAATGCATCATTTCAACAAGTTAATTGAAATTTTCTTGCACGATTAGGGAGAGTGGATGCATAGAAAGATGTTTTTTTTATATTTGTTTTAGGTTCCAGAGAGTTGATTCCTGAAAAAAATGTGTTTGCTTTATGAAAAATGTGAGTGTGTTACTGCTAAAAAGTTTATTTAAATGTAGCTTCAGGATAGGCATGATTGCATTATTTCAACTAGTTAATTGAAATTTTCTTGCATGATTAGGGAGAGTGGATGCATAGAAAGATGTTTTTTTTATATTTGTTTTAGGTTCCAGAGAGTTGATTTCTGAAAAAATGTGTTTGTTTTATGAAAAATGTGAGTGTGTTACTGCTAAAAAGTTGATTTAAATTTCGTTTTTGGATAAGGGTGATTGCAATATTTCAACAAGTCAATTGAAATTTTCTTGCACGATTAGGGACAGTGGATGCCTAGAAAGATGTTTTTTTTAAAATTAGTTTTAGGTTTCAGAGAGTAGATTCCTGAAAAAAATGGGTTTGTTTTATGAAAAATGTGAGTGTGTTACTGCTAAAAAGTTGATTTAAATTTCGTTTTTGGATAAGGGTGATTGCAATATTTTAACAAGTCAATTGAAATTTTCTTGCACGATTAGGGACAGTGGATGCCTAGAAAGATGTTTTTTTAAAATTAGTTTTAGGTTTCAGAGAGTAGATTCCTGAAAAAAATGTGTTTGTTTTATGAAAAATGTGAGTGTGTTACTGCTAAAAAGTTGATTTAAATTTCGTTTTTGGATAAGGGTGATTGCAATATTTCAACAAGTCAATTGAAATTTTCTTGCACGATTAGGGACAGTGGATGCCTAGAAAGATGTTTTTTTTAAATTAGTTTTAGGTTCCAGAGAGTAGATTCCTGAAAAAAATGTGTTTGTTTTATGAAAAATGTGAGTGTGTTACTGCTAAAAAGTTGATTTAAATTTCGTTTTTGGATAAGGGTGATTGCAATACTTCAACAAGTCAATTGAAATTTTCTTGCACGATTAGGGACAGTGGATGCCTAGAAAGATCTTTTTTTTAAATTAGTTTTAGGTTCCAGAGAGTAGATTCCTGAAAAAAATGTGTTTGTTTTATGAAAAATGTGAGTGTGTTACTGCTAAAAAGTTGATTTAAATTTCATTTTTAGATAAGGGTGATTGCAATATTTCAACAAGTCAATTGAAATTTTCTTGCACGATTAGGGACAGTGGATGCCTAGAAAGATGTTTTTTTAAAATTAGTTTTAGGTTCCAGAGAGTAGATTCCTGAAAAAAATGTGTTTGTTTTATGAAAAATGTGAGTGTGTTACTGCTAAAAAGTTGATTTAAATATCGTTTTTGGATAAGGGTGATTGCAATATTTCAATAAGTTAATTGAAATTTTCTTGCACGATTAGGGACAGTGGATGCCTAGAAAGATATTTTTTTAAAATTAGTTTTAGGTTTCAGAGAGTAGATTCCTGAAAAAAATGTGTTTGTTTTATGAAAAATGTGAGTGTGTTACTGCTAAAAAGTTGATTTAAATTTCGTTTTTGGATAAGGGTGATTGCAATATTTCAACAAGTCAATTGAAATTTTCTTGCACGATTAGGGACAGTGGATGCCTAGAAAGATGTTTTTTTAAAATTAGTTTTAGGTTCCAGAGAGTAGATTCCTGAAAAAAATGTGTTTGTTTCATGAAAAATGTGAGTGTGTTACTGCTAAAAAGTTGATTTAAATTTTGTTTTTGGATAAGGGTGATTGCAATACTTCAACAAGTCAATTGAAATTTTCTTGCACGATTAGGGACAGTGGATGCATAGAAAGATTTCTTTTTTAAATTAGTATTAGGTTTCAGAGAGTAGATTCCTGAAAAAAATGTGTTTGTTTTATGAAAAATGTGAGGGTGTTACTGCTAAAAAGTTGATTTAAATTTCGTTTTTGAATAAGGGTGATTGCAATATTTCAACAAGTCAATTGAAATTTTCTTGCACGATTAGGGACAGTGGATGCCTAGAAAGATGTTTTTTTAAAATTAGTTTTAGGTTCCAGAGAGTAGATTCCTGAAAAAAATGTGTTTGTTTTATGAAAAATGTGAGTGTGTTACTGCAAAAAAGTTGATTTAAATATCGTTTTTGGATAAGGGTGATTGCAATATTTCAACAAGTTAATTGAAATTTTCTTGCAAGATTAGGGAGAGTGGATGCCTAGAAAGATGTTTTTTACAAATTCGTTATAGGTTCCAGAGAGTGGATTCCTGAAAAAAAAATGATTTGTTTCATGAAAAATGTGAGTGTGTTACTGCAAAAAAGATGATTTAAATTTACTTTCAGGATAAGCGTGAATGCATCATTTCAACAAGTTAATTGAAATTTTCTTGCACGATTAGGGAGAGTGGATGCATAGAAAGATGTTTTTTTATATTTGTTTTATGTTCCAGAGAGTTGATTCCTGAAAAAATGTGTTTGTTTAATGAAAAATGTGAGTGTGTTACTGCTAAAAAGTTGATTTAAATTTCGTTTTTGGATAAGGGTGATTGCAATATTTCAACAAGTCAATTGAAATTTTCTTGCACGATTAGGGACAGTGGATGCCTAGAAAGATGTTTTTTTAAAATTAGTTTTAGGTTCCAGAGAGTAGATTCCTGAAAAAAATGTGTTTGTTTTATGAAAAATGTGAGTGTGTTACTGCTAAAAAGTTGATTTAAATTTCGTTTTTGGGTAAGGGTGATTGCAATACTTCAACAAGTCAATTGAAATTTTCTTGCACGATTAGGGACAGTGGATGCCTAGAAAGATGTTTTTTTTAAATTAGTTTTAGGTTCCAGAGAGTAGATTCCTGAAAAAAATGTGTTTGTTTTATGAAAAATGTGAGGGTGTTACTGCTAAAAAGTTGATTTAAATTTCGTTTTTGAATAAGGGTGATTGCAATATTTCAACAAGTCAATTGAAATTTTCTTGCACGATTAGGGACAGTGGATGCCTGGAAAGATGTTTTTTTTAAATTAGTTTTAGGTTCCAGAGAGTAGATTCCTGAAAAAAATATGTTTGTTTTATGAAAAATGTGAGTGTGTTACTGCTAAAATGTTGATTTAAATTTCGTTTTTGGATAAGGGTGATTGCAATATTTCAACAAGTCAATTGAAATTTTCTTGCACGATTAGGGACAGTGGATGCCTAGAAAGATGTTTTTTTAAAATTAGTTTTAGGTTCCAGAGAGTAGATTCCTGAAAAAAATGTGTTTGTTTTATGAAAAATGTGAGTGTGTTACTGCAAAAAAGTTGATTTAAATATCGTTTTTGGATAAAGGTGATTGCAATATTTCAACAAGTTAATTGAAATTTTCTTGCAAGATTAGGGAGAGTGGATGCCTAGAAAGATGTTTTTTACAAATTCGTTATAGGTTCCAGAGAGTGGATTCCTGAAAAAAAAATTATTTGTTTCATGAAAAATGTGAGTGTGTTACTGCAAAAAAGTTGATTTAAATTTAGTTTCAGGATAAGCATGAATGCATCATTTCAACAAGTTAATTGAAATTTTCTTGCACGATTAGGGAGAGTGGATGCATAGAAAGATGTTTTTTTTATATTTGTTTTAGGTTCCAGAGAGTTGATTCCTGAAAAAAATGTGTTTGTTTTATGAAAAATGTGAGTGTGTTACTGCTAAAAAGTTTATTTAAATTTAGCTTCAGGATAGGCATGATTGCATTATTTCAACTAGTTAATTGAAATTTTCTTGCACGATTAGGGAGAGTGGATGCATAGAAAGATGTTTTTTTTATATTTGTTTTAGGTTCCAAAGAGTTGATTCCTGAAAAAATGTGTTTGTTTTATGAAAAATGTGAGTGTGTTACTGCTAAAAAGTTGATTTAAATTTCGTTTTTGGATAAGGGTGATTGCAATATTTCAACAAGTCAATTGAAATTTTCTTGCACGATTAGGGACAGTGGATGCCTAGAAAGATGTTTTTTTAAAATAAGTTTTAGGTTCCAGAGAGTAGATTCCTGAAAAAAATGTGTTTGTTTTATGAAAAATGTGAGTGTGTTACTGCTAAAAAGTTGATTTAAATTTCGTTTTTGGATAAGGGTGATTGCAATACTTCAACAAGTCAATTGAAATTTTCTTGCACGATTAGGGACAGTGGATGCCTAGAAAGATTTTTTTTTAAATTAGTTTTAGGTTCCAGAGAGTAGATTCCTGAAAAAAATGTGTTTGTTTTATGAAAAATGTGAGGGTGTTACTGCTAAAAAGTTGATTTAAATTTCGTTTTTGAATAAGGGTGATTGCAATATTTCAACAAGTCAATTGAAATTTTCTTGTACGATTAGGGACAGTGGATGCCTAGAAAGATGTTTTTTTTAAATTAGTTTTAGGTTCCAGAGAGTAGATTCCTGAAAAAAATGTGTTTGTTTTATGAAAAATGTGAGTGTGTTACTGCTAAAAAGTTGATTTAAATTTCATTTTTGGATAAGGGTGATTGCAATATTTCAACAAGTCAATTGAAATTTTCTTGCACGATTAGGGACAGTGGATGCCTAGAAAGATGTTTTTTTAAAATTAGTTTTAGGTTCCAGAGAGTAGATTCCTGAAAAAAATGTGTTTGTTTTATGAAAAATGTGAGTGTGTTACTGCAAAAAAGTTGATTTAAATATCGTTTTTGGATAAGGGTGATTGCAATATTTCAACAAGTTAATTGAAATTTTCTTGCAAGATTAGGGAGAGTGGATGCCTAGAAAGATGTTTTTTACAAATTCGTTATAGGTTCCAGAGAGTGGATTCCTGAAAAAAAAATTATTTGTTTCATGAAAAATGTGAGTGTGTTACTGCAAAAAAGTTGATTTAAATTTGGTTTCAGGATAAGCGTGAATGCATCATTTCAACAAGTTAATTGAAATTTTCTTGCACGATTAGGGAGAGTGGATGCATAGAAAGATCTTTTTTTTATATTTGTTTTAGGTTCCAGAGAGTAGATTCCTGAAAAAAATGTGTTTGTTTTATGAAAAATGTGAGCGTGTTACTGCTATAAAGTTGATTTAAATTTCGTTTTTGGATAAGGGTGATTGCAATACTTCAACAAGTCAATTGAAATTTTCTTGCACGATTAGGGACAGTGGATGCATAGAAAGATTTCTTTTTTAAATTAGTATTAGGTTTCAGAGAGTAGATTCCTGAAAAAAATGTGTTTGTTTTATGAAAAATGTGAGGGTGTTACTGCTAAAAAGTTGATTTAAATTTCGTTTTTGAATAAGGGTGATTGCAATATTTCAACAAGTCAATTGAAATTTTCTTGCACGATTAGGGACAGTGGATGCCTAGAAAGATGTTTTTTTAAAATTAGTTTTAGGTTCCAGAGAGTAGATTCCTGAAAAAAATGTGTTTGTTTTATGAAAAATGTGAGTGTGTTGCTGCTAAAAAGTTGATTTAAATTTCATTTTTGGATAAGGGTGATTGCAATATTTCAACAAGTCAATTGAAATTTTCTTGCACGATTAGGGACAGTGGATGCCTAGAAAGATGTTTTTTTAAATTAGTTTTAGGTTCCAGAGAGTAGATTCCTGAAAAAAATGTGTTTGTTTTATGAAAAATGTGAGTGTGTTACTGCTAAAAAGTTGATTTAAATTTCGTTTTTGGATAAGGGTGATTGCAATACTTCAACAAGTCAATTGAAATTTTCTTGCACGATTAGGGACAGTGGATGCATAGAAAGATTTCTTTTTTAAATTAGTATTAGGTTTCAGAGAGTAGATTCCTGAAAAAAATGTGTTTGTTTTATGAAAAATGTGAGGGTGTTACTGCTAAAAAGTTGATTTAAATTTCGTTTTTGAATAAGGGTGATTGCAATATTTCAACAAGTCAATTGAAATTTTCTTGTACGATTAGGGACAGTGGATGCCTAGAAAGATGTTTTTTTAAAATTAGTTTTAGGTTCCAGAGAGTAGATTCCTGAAAAAAATGTGTTTGTTTTATGAAAAATGTGAGTGTGTTACTGCTAAAATGTTGATTTAAATTTCGTTTTTGGATAAGGGTGATTGCAATATTTCAACAAGTCAATTGAAATTTTCTTGCACGATTAGGGACAGTGGATGCATAGAAAGATTTCTTTTTTAAATTAGTATTAGGTTTCAGAGAGTAGATTCCTGAAAAAAATGTGTTTGTTTTATGAAAGATGTGAGTGTGTTACTGCTAAAAAGTTGATTTAAATTTCGTTTTTGGATAAGGGTGATTGCTATATTTCAACAAGTCAATTGAAATTTTCTTGCACGATTAGGGACAGTGGATGCCTAGAAAGATGTTTTTTAAAATTAGTTTTAGGTTCCAGAGAGTAGATTCCTGAAAAAAATGTGTTTGTTTTATGAAAAATGTGAGTGTGTTACTGCAAAAAAGTTGATTTAAATATCGTTTTTGGATAAGGGTGATTGCAACATTTCAACAAGTCAATTGAAGTTTTCTTGTACGATTAGGGACAGTGGATGCCTAGAAAGATATTTTTTTAAAATTAGTTTTAGGTTCCAGAGAGTAGATTCCTGAAAAAAATGTGTTTGTTTTATGAAAAATGTGAGTGTGTTACTGCTAAAAAGTTGATTTAAATTTCGTTTTTGGGTAAGGGTGATTGCAATACTTCAACAAGTCAATTGAAATTTTCTTGCACGATTAGGGACAGTGGATGCCTAGAAAGATGTTTTTTTTAAATTAGTTTTAGGTTCCAGAGAGTAGATTCCTGAAAAAAATGTGTTTGTTTTATGAAAAATGTGAGTGTGTTACTGCTAAAAAGTTGATTTAAATTTCGTTTTTGGATAAGGGTGATTGCAATACTTCAACAAGTCAATTGAAATTTTCTTGCACGATTAGGGACAGTGGATGCATAGAAAGATTTCTTTTTTAAATTAGTATTAGGTTTCAGAGAGTAGATTCCTGAAAAAAATGTGTTTGTTTTATGAAAAATGTGAGGGTGTTACTGCTAAAAAGTTGATTTAAATTTCGTTTTTGAATAAGGGTGATTGCAACATTTCAACAAGTCAATTGAAGTTTTCTTGTACGATTAGGGACAGTGGATGCCTAGAAAGATATTTTTTTAAAATTAGTTTTAGGTTCCAGAGAGTAGATTCCTGAAAAAAATGTGTTTGTTTTATGAAAAATGTGAGTGTGTTACTGCTAAAAAGTTGATTTAAATTTCGTTTTTGAATAAGGGTGATTGCAATATTTCAACAAGTCAATTGAAATTTTCTTGCACGATTAGGGACAGTGGATGCCTAGAAAGATGTTTTTTTTAAATTAGTTTTAGGTTCCAGAGAGTAGATTCCTGAAAAAAATGTGTTTGTTTTATGAAAAATGTGAGTGTGTTTTACTGCTAAAATGTTGATTTAAATTTCGTTTTTGGATAAGGGTGATTGCAATATTTCAACAAGTCAATTGAAATTTTCTTGCACGATTAGGGACAGTGGATGCCTAGAAAGATGTTTTTTTAAAATTAGTTTTAGGTTCCAGAGAGTAGATTCCTGAAAAAAATGTGTTTGTTTTATGAAAAATATGAGTGTGTTACTGCAAAAAAGTTGATTTAAATATCGTTTTTGGATAAAGGTGATTGCAATATTTCAACAAGTTAATTGAAATTTTCTTGCAAGATTAGGGAGAGTGGATGCCTAGAAAGATGTTTTTTACAAATTCGTTATAGGTTCCAGAGAGTGGATTCCTGAAAAAAAAAATATTTGTTTCATGAAAAATGTGAGTGTGTTACTGCAAAAAAGTTGATTTAAATTTAGTTTCAGGATAAGCATGAATGCATCATTTCAATAAGTTAATTGAAATTTTCTTGCACGATTAGGGAGAGTGGATGCATAGAAAGATGTTTTTTTTATATTTGTTTTAGGTTCCAGAGAGTTGATTCCTGAAAAAAAAGTGTTTGTTTAATGAAAAATGTGAGTGTGTTACTGCTAAAAAGTTTATTTAAATTTAGCTTCAGGATAGGCATGATTGCATTATTTCAACTAGTTAATTGAAATTTTCTTGCACGATTAGGGAGAGTGGATGCATAGAAAGATGTTTTTTTTATATTTGTTTTAGGTTCCAGAGAGTTGATTCCTGAAAAAATGTGTTTGTTTTATGAAAAATGTGAGTGTGTTACTGCTAAAAAGTTGATTTAAATTTCGTTTTTGGATAAGGGTGATTGCAATATTTCAACAAGTCAATTGAAATTTTCTTGCACGATTAGGGACAGTGGATGCCTAGAAAGATGTTTTTTTTAAATTAGTTTTAGGTTCCAGAGAGTAGATTCCTGAAAAAAATGTGTTTGTTTTATGAAAAATGTGAGTGTGTTACTGCTAAAAAGTTGATTTAAATTTCGTTTTTGGATAAGGGTGATTGCAATACTTCAACAAGTCAATTGAAATTTTCTTGCACGATTAGGGACAGTGGATGCCTAGAAAGATTTTTTTTTAAATTAGTTTTAGGTTCCAGAGAGTAGATTCCTGAAAAAAATGTGTTTGTTTTATGAAAAATGTGAGGGTGTTACTGCTAAAAAGTTGATTTAAATTTCGTTTTTGAATAAGGGTGATTGCAATATTTCAACAAGTCAATTGAAATTTTCTTGTACGATTAGGGACAGTGGATGCCTAGAAAGATGTTTTTTTAAAATTAGTTTTAGGTTCCAGAGAGTAGATTTCTGAAAAAAATGTGTTTGTTTTATGAAAAATGTGAGTGTGTTACTGCTAAAAAGTTGATTTAAATTTCATTTTTGGATAAGGGTGATTGCAATATTTCAACAAGTCAATTGAAATTATCTTGCACGATTAGGGACAGTGGATGCCTAGAAAGATGTTTTTTTAAAATTAGTTTTAGGTTCCAGAGAGTAGATTCCTGAAAAAAATGTGTTTGTTTTATGAAAAATGTGAGTGTGTTACTGCAAAAAAGTTGATTTAAATATCGTTTTTGGATAAGGGTGATTGCAATATTTCAACAAGTTAATTGAAATTTTCTTGCAAGATTAGGGAGAGTGGATGCCTAGAAAGATGTTTTTTACAAATTCGTTATAGGTTCCAGAGAGTGGATTCCTGAAAAAAAAAATATTTGTTTCATGAAAAATGTGAGTGTGTTACTGCAAAAAAGTTGATTTAAATTTAGTTTCAGGATAAGCATGAATGCATCATTTCAATAAGTTAATTGAAATTTTCTTGCACGATTAGGGAGAGTGGATGCATAGAAAGATGTTTTTTTTATATTTGTTTTAGGTTCCAGAGAGTTGATTCCTGAAAAAAAAGTGTTTGTTTAATGAAAAATGTGAGTGTGTTACTGCTAAAAAGTTTATTTAAATTTAGCTTCAGGATAGGCATGATTGCATTATTTCAACTAGTTAATTGAAATTTTCTTGCACGATTAGGGAGAGTGGATGCATAGAAAGATGTTTTTTTTATATTTGTTTTAGGTTCCAGAGAGTTGATTCCTGAAAAAATGTGTTTGTTTTATGAAAAATGTGAGTGTGTTACTGCTAAAAAGTTGATTTAAATTTCGTTTTTGGATAAGGGTGATTGCAATATTTCAACAAGTCAATTGAAATTTTCTTGCACGATTAGGGACAGTGGATGCCTAGAAAGATGTTTTTTTTAAATTAGTTTTAGGTTCCAGAGAGTAGATTCCTGAAAAAAATGTGTTTGTTTTATGAAAAATGTGAGTGTGTTACTGCTAAAAAGTTGATTTAAATTTCGTTTTTGGATAAGGGTGATTGCAATACTTCAACAAGTCAATTGAAATTTTCTTGCACGATTAGGGACAGTGGATGCCTAGAAAGATGTTTTTTTTAAATTAGTTTTAGGTTCCAGAGAGTAGATTCCTGAAAAAAATGTGTTTGTTTTATGAAAAATGTGAGGGTGTTACTGCTAAAAAGTTGATTTAAATTTCGTTTTTGAATAAGGGTGATTGCAATATTTCAACAAGTCAATTGAAATTTTCTTGTACGATTAGGGACAGTGGATGCCTAGAAAGATGTTTTTTTAAAATTAGTTTTAGGTTCCAGAGAGTAGATTTCTGAAAAAAATGTGTTTGTTTTATGAAAAATGTGAGTGTGTTACTGCTAAAAAGTTGATTTAAATTTCATTTTTGGATAAGGGTGATTGCAATATTTCAACAAGTCAATTGAAATTTTCTTGCACGATTAGGGACAGTGGATGCCTAGAAAGATGTTTTTTTAAAATTAGTTTTAGGTTCCAGAGAGTAGATTCCTGAAAAAAATGTGTTTGTTTTATGAAAAATGTGAGTGTGTTACTGCAAAAAAGTTGATTTAAATATCGTTTTTGGATAAGGGTGATTGCAATATTTCAACAAGTTAATTGAAATTTTCTTGCAAGATTAGGGAGAGTGGATGCCTAGAAAGATGTTTTTTACAAATTCGTTATAGGTTCCAGAGAGTGGATTCCTGAAAAAAAAAATGATTTGTTTCATGAAAAATGTGAGTGTGTTACTGCAAAAAAGATGATTTAAATTTACTTTCAGGATAAGCGTGAATGCATCATTTCAACAAGTTAATTGAAATTTTCTTGCACGATTAGGGAGAGTGGATGCATAGAAAGATGTTTTTTTATATTTGTTTTATGTTCCAGAGAGTTGATTCCTGAAAAAATGTGTTTGTTTAATGAAAAATGTGAGTGTGTTACTGCTAAAAAGTTGATTTAAATTTCGTTTTTGGATAAGGGTGATTGCAATATTTCAACAAGTCAATTGAAATTTTCTTGCACGATTAGGGACAGTGGATGCCTAGAAAGATGTTTTTTTAAAATTAGTTTTAGGTTCCAGAGAGTAGATTCCTGAAAAAAATGTGTTTGTTTTATGAAAAATGTGAGTGTGTTACTGCAAAAAAGTTGATTTAAATATCGTTTTTGGATAAGGGTGATTGCAATATTTCAACAAGTTAATTGAAATTTTCTTGCAAGATTAGGGAGAGTGGATGCCTAGAAAGATGTTTTTTACAAATTCGTTATAGGTTCCAGAGAGTGGATTCCTGAAAAAAAAATTATTTGTTTCATGAAAAATGTGAGTGTGTTACTGCAAAAAAGTTGATTTAAATTTGGTTTCAGGATAAGCATGAATGCATCATTTCAACAAGTTAATTGAAATTTTCTTGCACGATTAGGGAGAGTGGATGCATAGAAAGATGTTTTTTTTATATTTGTTTTAGGTTCCAGAGAGTTGATTCCTGAAAAAAAATGTGTTTGCTTTATGAAAAATGTGAGTGTGTTACTGCTAAAAAGTTTATTTAAATGTAGCTTCAGGATAGGCATGATTGCATTATTTCAACTAGTTAATTGAAATTTTCTTGCATGATTAGGGAGAGTGGATGCATAGAAAGATGTTTTTTTTATATTTGTTTTAGGTTCCAGAGAGTTGATTCCTGAAAAAATGTGTTTGTTTTATGAAAAATGTGAGTGTGTTACTGCTAAAAAGTTGATTTAAATTTCGTTTTTGGATAAGGGTGATTGCAATATTTCAACAAGTCAATTGAAATTTTCTTGCACGATTAGGGACAGTGGATGCCTAGAAAGATGGGTTTTTTTAAATTAGTTTTAGGTTTCAGAGAGTAGATTCCTGAAAAAAACGGGTTTGTTTTATGAAAAATGTGAGTGTGTTACTGCTAAAAAGTTGATTTAAATTTCGTTTTTGGATAAGGGTGATTGCAATATTTCAACAAGTCAATTGAAATTTTCTTGCACGATTAGGGACAGTGGATGCCTAGAAAGATGTTTTTTTTAAATTAGTTTTAGGTTTCAGAGAGTAGATTCCTGAAAAAAATGTGTTTGTTTTATGAAAAATGTGAGTGTGTTACTGCTAAAAAGTTGATTTAAATTTCGTTTTTGGATAAGGGTGATTGCAATATTTCAACAAGTCAATTGAAATTTTCTTGCACGATTAGGGACAGTGGATGCCTAGAAAGATGTTTTTTTTAAATTAGTTTTAGGTTCCAGAGAGTAGATTCCTGAAAAAAATGTGTTTGTTTTATGAAAAATGTGAGTGTGTTACTGCTAAAAAGTTGATTTAAATTTCGTTTTTGGATAAGGGTGATTGCAATACTTCAACAAGTCAATTGAAATTTTCTTGCACGATTAGGGACAGTGGATGCCTAGAAAGATCTTTTTTTAAAACTAGTTTTAGGTTCCAGAGAGTAGATTCCTGAAAAAAATGTGTTTGTTTTATGAAAAATGTCAGTGTGTTACTGCTAAAAAGTTGATTTAAATTTCATTTTTAGATAAGGGTGATTGCAATATTTCAACAAGTCAATTGAAATTTTCTTGCACGATTAGGGACAGTGGATGCCTAGAAAGATGTTTTTTTTAAATTAGTTTTAGGTTCCAGAGAGTAGATTCCTGAAAAAAATGTGTTTGTTTTATGAAAAATGTGAGTGTGTTACTGCTAAAAAGTTGATTTAAATATCGTTTTTGGATAAGGGTGATTGCAATATTTCAATAAGTTAATTGAAATTTTCTTGGAAGATTAGGGAGAGTGGATGCCTAGAAAGATGTTTTTTTAATTAGTTTTAGGTTTCAGAGAGTAGATTCCTGAAAAAAATGTGTTTGTTTTATGAAAAATGTGAGGGTGTTACTGCTAAAAAGTTGATTTAAATTTCGTTTTTGAATAAGGGTGATTGCAATATTTCAACAAGTCAATTGAAATTTTCTTGCACGATTAGGGACAGTGGATGCCTAGAAAGATATTTTTTTAAAATTAGTTTTAGGTTTCAGAGAGTAGATTCCTGAAAAAAATGTGTTTGTTTTATGAAAAATGTGAGTGTGTTACTGCTAAAAAGTTGATTTAAATTTCGTTTTTGGATAAGGGTGATTGCAATATTTCAACAAGTCAATTGAAATTTTCTTGCACGATTAGGGACAGTGGATGCCTAGAAAGATGTTTTTTTAAAATTAGTTTTAGGTTCCAGAGAGTAGATTCCTGAAAAAAATGTGTTTGTTTCATGAAAAATGTGAGTGTGTTACTGCTAAAAAGTTGATTTAAATTTTGTTTTTGGATAAGGGTGATTGCAATACTTCAACAAGTCAATTGAAATTTTCTTGCACGATTAGGGACAGTGGATGCATAGAAAGATTTCTTTTTTAAATTAGTATTAGGTTTCAGAGAGTAGATTCCTGAAAAAAATGTGTTTGTTTTATGAAAGATGTGAGTGTGTTACTGCTAAAAAGTTGATTTAAATTTCGTTTTTGGATAAGGGTGATTGCTATATTTCAACAAGTCAATTGAAATTTTCTTGCACGATTAGGGACAGTGGATGCCTAGAAAGATGTTTTTTAAAATTAGTTTTAGGTTCCAGAGAGTAGATTCCTGAAAAAAATGTGTTTGTTTTATGAAAAATGTGAGTGTGTTGCTGCTAAAAAGTTGATTTAAATTTCATTTTTGGATAAGGGTGATTGCAATATTTCAACAAGTCAATTGAAATTTTCTTGCACGATTAGGGACAGTGGATGCCTAGAAAGATGTTTTTTAAAAATTAGTTTTAGGTTCCAGAGAGTAGATTCCTGAAAAAAATGTGTTTGTTTTATGAAAAATGTGAGTGTGTTACTGCAAAAAAGTTGATTTAAATATCGTTTTTGGATAAGGGTGATTGCAATATTTCAACAAGTTAATTGAAATTTTCTTGCAAGATTAGGGAGAGTGGATGCCTAGAAAGATGTTTTTTACAAATTTGTTATAGGTTCCAGAGAGTGGATTCCTGAAAAAAAATTATTTGTTTAATGAAAAATGTGAGTGTGTTACTGCAAAAAAGTTGATTTAAATTTAGTTTCAGGATAAGCGTGAATGCATCATTTCAACAAGTTAATTGAAATTTTCTTGCACGATTAGGGAGAGTGGATGCATAGAAAGATGTTTTTTTAAAATTAGTTTTAGGTTCCAGAGAGTAGATTCCTGAAAAAAATGTGTTTGTTTTATGAAAAATGTGAGTGTGTTACTGCTAAAAAGTTGATTTAAATTTCGTTTTTGGGTAAGGGTGATTGCAATACTTCAACAAGTCAATTGAAATTTTCTTGCACGATTAGGGACAGTGGATGCCTAGAAAGATGTTTTTTTAAAATTAGTTTTAGGTTCCAGAGAGTAGATTCCTGAAAAAAATGTGTTTGTTTTATGAAAAATGTGAGTGTGTTACTGCTAAAAAGTTGATTTAAATTTCGTTTTTGGATAAGGGTGATTGCAATACTTCAACAAGTCAATTGAAATTTTCTTGCACGATTAGGGACAGTGGATGCATAGAAAGATTTCTTTTTTAAATTAGTATTAGGTTTCAGAGAGTAGATTCCTGAAAAAAATGTGTTTGTTTTATGAAAAATGTGAGGGTGTTACTGCTAAAAAGTTGATTTAAATTTCGTTTTTGAATAAGGGTGATTGCAATATTTCAACAAGTCAATTGAAGTTTTCTTGTACGATTAGGGACAGTGGATGCCTAGAAAGATATTTTTTTTAAATTAGTTTTAGTTTCCAGAGAGTAGATTCCTGAAAAAAATGTGTTTGTTTTATGAAAAATGTGAGTGTGTTACTGCTAAAAAGTTGATTTAAATTTCGTTTTTGAATAAGGGTGATTGCAATATTTCAACAAGTCAATTGAAATTTTCTTGCACGATTAGGGACAGTGGATGCCTAGAAAGATGTTTTTTTTAAATTAGTTTTAGGTTCCAGAGAGTAGATTCCTGAAAAAAATGTGTTTGTTTTATGAAAAATGTGAGTGTGTTTTACTGCTAAAATGTTGATTTAAATTTCGTTTTTGGATAAGGGTGATTGCAATATTTCAACAAGTCAATTGAAATTTTCTTGCACGATTAGGGACAGTGGATGCCTAGAAAGATGTTTTTTTTAAATTAGTTTTAGGTTCCAGAGAGTAGACTCCTGAAAAAAATGTGTTTGTTTTATGAAAAATATGAGTGTGTTACTGCAAAAAAGTTGATTTAAATATCGTTTTTGGATAAAGGTGATTGCAATAATTCAACAAGTTAATTGAAATTTTCTTGCAAGATTAGGGAGAGTGGATGCCTAGAAAGATGTTTTTTACAAATTCGTTATAGGTTCCAGAGAGTGGATTCCTGAAAAAAAAAATATTTGTTTCATGAAAAATGTGAGTGTGTTACTGCAAAAAAGTTGATTTAAATTTAGTTTCAGGATAAGCATGAATGCATCATTTCAATAAGTTAATTGAAATTTTCTTGCACGATTAGGGAGAGTGGATGCATAGAAAGATGTTTTTTTTATATTTGTTTTAGGTTCCAGAGAGTTGATTCCTGAAAAAAAAGTGTTTGTTTAATGAAAAATGTGAGTGTGTTACTGCTAAAAAGTTTATTTAAATTTAGCTTCAGGATAGGCATGATTGCATTATTTCAACTAGTTAATTGAAATTTTCTTGCACGATTAGGGAGAGTGGATGCATAGAAAGATGTTTTTTTTATATTTGTTTTAGGTTCCAGAGAGTTGATTCCTGAAAAAATGTGTTTGTTTTATGAAAAATGTGAGTGTGTTACTGCTAAAAAGTTGATTTAAATTTCGTTTTTGGATAAGGGTGATTGCAATATTTCAACAAGTTAATTGAAATTTTCTTGCAAGATTAGGGAGAGTGGATGCCTAGAAAGATGTTTTTTACAAATTCGTTATAGGTTCCAGAGAGTGGATTCCTGAAAAAAAAATTATTTGTTTCATGAAAAATGTGAGTGTGTTACTGCAAAAAAGTTGATTTAAATTTGGTTTCAGGATAAGCGTGAATGCATCATTTCAACAAGTTAATTGAAATTTTCTTGCACGATTAGGGAGAGTGGATGCATAGAAAGATGTTTTTTTTATATTTGTTTTAGGTTCCAGAGAGTTGATTCCTGAAAAAAATGTGTTTGCTTTATGAAAAATGTGAGTGTGTTACGGCAAAAAAGTTGATTTAAATATCGTTTTTGGATAAGGGTGATTGCAATATTTCAACAAGTTAATTGAAATTTTCTTGCACGATTAGGGACAGTGGATGCCTAGAAAGATGTTTTTTTAAAATTAGTTTTAGGTTCCAGAGAGTAGATTCCTGAAAAAAATGTGTTTGTTTTATGAAAAATGTGAGTGTGTTACTGCAAAAAAGTTGATTTAAATATCGTTTTTGGATAAGGGTGATTGCAATATTTCAACAAGTTAATTGAAATTTTCTTGCAAGATTAGGGAGAGTGGATGCCTAGAAAGATGTTTTTTACAAATTCGTTATAGGTTCCAGAGAGTGGATTCCTGAAAAAAAAATTATTTGTTTCATGAAAAATGTGAGTGTGTTACTGCAAAAAAGTTGATTTAAATTTGGTTTCAGGATAAGCGTGAATGCATCATTTCAACAAGTTAATTGAAATTTTCTTGCACGATTAGGGAGAGTGGATGCATAGAAAGATGTTTTTTTTATATTTGTTTTAGGTTCCAGAGAGTTGATTCCTGAAAAAAATGTGTTTGCTTTATGAAAAATGTGAGTGTGTTACTGCTAAAAAGTTTATTTAAATGTAGCTTCAGGATAGGCATGATTGCATTATTTCAACTAGTTAATTGAAATTTTCTTGCATGATTAGGGAGAGTGGATGCATAGAAAGATATTTTTTTTATATTTGTTTTAGGTTCCAGAGAGTTGATTCCTGAAAAAATGTGTTTGTTTTATGAAAAATGTGAGTGTGTTACTGCTAAAAAGTTGATTTAAATTTCGTTTTTGGATAAGGGTGATTGCAATATTTCAACAAGTCAATTGAAATTTTCTTGCACGATTAGGGACAGTGGATGCCTAGAAAGATGGGTTTTTTTAAATTAGTTTTAGGTTTCAGAGAGTAGATTCCTGAAAAAAACGGGTTTGTTTTATGAAAAATGTGAGTGTGTTACTGCTAAAAAGTTGATTTAAATTTCGTTTTTGGATAAGGGTGATTGCAATATTTCAACAAGTCAATTGAAATTTTCTTGCACGATTAGGGACAGTGGATGCCTAGAAAGATGTTTTTTTAAAATTAGTTTTAGGTTCCAGAGAGTAGATTCCTGAAAAAAATGTGTTTGTTTTATGAAAAATGTGAGTGTGTTACTGCTAAAAAGTTGATTTAAATTTCGTTTTTGGATAAGGGTGATTGCAATATTTCAACAAGTCAATTGAAATTTTCTTGCACGATTAGGGACAGTGGATGCCTAGAAAGATGTTTTTTTTAAATTAGTTTTAGGTTCCAGAGAGTAGATTCCTGAAAAAAATGTGTTTGTTTTATGAAAAATGTGAGTGTGTTACTGCTAAAAAGTTGATTTAAATTTCGTTTTTGGATAAGGGTGATTGCAATACTTCAACAAGTCAATTGAAATTTTCTTGCACGATTAGGGACAGTGGATGCCTAGAAAGATCTTTTTTTTTAATTAGTTTTAGGTTCCAGAGAGTAGATTCCTGAAAAAAATGTGTTTGTTTTATGAAAAATGTGAGTGTGTTACTGCTAAAAAGTTGATTTAAATTTCATTTTTAGATAAGGGTGATTGCAATATTTCAACAAGTCAATTGAAATTTTCTTGCACGATTAGGGACAGTGGATGCCTAGAAAGATGTTTTTTTAAAATTAGTTTTAGGTTCCAGAGAGTAGATTCCTGAAAAAAATGTGTTTGTTTTATGAAAAATGTGAGTGTGTTACTGCTAAAAAGTTGATTTAAATATCGTTTTTGGATAAGGGTGATTGCAATATTTCAATAAGTTAATTGAAATTTTCTTGGAAGATTAGGGAGAGTGGATGCCTAGAAAGATGTTTTTTTAATTAGTTTTAGGTTTCAGAGAGTAGATTCCTGAAAAAAATGTGTTTGTTTTATGAAAAATGTGAGGGTGTTACTGCTAAAAAGTTGATTTAAATTTCGTTTTTGAATAAGGGTGATTGCAATATTTCAACAAGTCAATTGAAATTTTCTTGCACGATTAGGGACAGTGGATGCCTAGAAAGATATTTTTTTAAAATTAGTTTTAGGTTTCAGAGAGTAGATTCCTGAAAAAAATGTGTTTGTTTTATGAAAAATGTGAGTGTGTTACTGCTAAAAAGTTGATTTAAATTTCGTTTTTGGATAAGGGTGATTGCAATATTTCAACAAGTCAATTGAAATTTTCTTGCACGATTAGGGACAGTGGATGCCTAGAAAGATGTTTTTTTAAAATTAGTTTTAGGTTCCAGAGAGTAGATTCCTGAAAAAAATGTGTTTGTTTCATGAAAAATGTGAGTGTGTTACTGCTAAAAAGTTGATTTAAATTTTGTTTTTGGATAAGGGTGATTGCAATACTTCAACAAGTCAATTGAAATTTTCTTGCACGATTAGGGACAGTGGATGCATAGAAAGATTTCTTTTTTAAATTAGTATTAGGTTTCAGAGAGTAGATTCCTGAAAAAAATGTGTTTGTTTTATGAAAGATGTGAGTGTGTTACTGCTAAAAAGTTGATTTAAATTTCGTTTTTGGATAAGCGTGATTGCTATATTTCAACAAGTCAATTGAAATTTTCTTGCACGATTAGGGACAGTGGATGCCTAGAAAGATGTTTTTTAAAATTAGTTTTAGGTTCCAGAGAGTAGATTCCTGAAAAAAATGTGTTTGTTTTATGAAAAATGTGAGTGTGTTGCTGCTAAAAAGTTGATTTAAATTTCATTTTTGGATAAGGGTGATTGCAATATTTCAACAAGTCAATTGAAATTTTCTTGCACGATTAGGGACAGTGGATGCCTAGAAAGATGTTTTTTAAAAATTAGTTTTAGGTTCCAGAGAGTAGATTCCTGAAAAAAATGTGTTTGTTTTATGAAAAATGTGAGTGTGTTACTGCAAAAAAGTTGATTTAAATATCGTTTTTGGATAAGGGTGATTGCAATATTTCAACAAGTTAATTGAAACTTTCTTGCAAGATTAGGGAGAGTGGATGCCTAGAAAGATGTTTTTTACAAATTTGTTATAGGTTCCAGAGAGTGGATTCCTGAAAAAAAATTATTTGTTTCATGAAAAATGTGAGTGTGTTACTGCAAAAAAGTTGATTTAAATTTAGTTTCAGGATAAGCGTGAATGCATCATTTCAACAAGTTAATTGAAATTTTCTTGCACGATTAGGGAGAGTGGATGCATAGAAAGATGTTTTTTTAAAATTAGTTTTAGGTTCCAGAGAGTAGATTCCTGAAAAAAATGTGTTTGTTTTATGAAAAATGTGAGTGTGTTACTGCTAAAAAGTTGATTTAAATTTCGTTTTTGGGTAAGGGTGATTGCAATACTTCAACAAGTCAATTGAAATTTTCTTGCACGATTAGGGACAGTGGATGCCTAGAAAGATGTTTTTTTAAAATTAGTTTTAGGTTCCAGAGAGTAGATTCCTGAAAAAAATGTGTTTGTTTTATGAAAAATGTGAGTGTGTTACTGCTAAAAAGTTGATTTAAATTTCGTTTTTGGATAAGGGTGATTGCAATACTTCAACAAGTCAATTGAAATTTTCTTGCACGATTAGGGACAGTGGATGCATAGAAAGATTTCTTTTTTAAATTAGTATTAGGTTTCAGAGAGTAGATTCCTGAAAAAAATGTGTTTGTTTTATGAAAAATGTGAGGGTGTTACTGCTAAAAAGTTGATTTAAATTTCGTTTTTGAATAAGGGTGATTGCAATATTTCAACAAGTCAATTGAAGTTTTCTTGTACGATTAGGGACAGTGGATGCCTAGAAAGATATTTTTTTAAAATTAGTTTTAGTTTCCAGAGAGTAGATTCCTGAAAAAAATGTGTTTGTTTTATGAAAAATGTGAGTGTGTTACTGCTAAAAAGTTGATTTAAATTTCGTTTTTGAATAAGGGTGATTGCAATATTTCAACAAGTCAATTGAAATTTTCTTGCACGATTAGGGACAGTGGATGCCTAGAAAGATGTTTTTTTTAAATTAGTTTTAGGTTCCAGAGAGTAGATTCCTGAAAAAAATGTGTTTGTTTTATGAAAAATGTGAGTGTGTTTTACTGCTAAAATGTTGATTTAAATTTCGTTTTTGGATAAGGGTGATTGCAATATTTCAACAAGTCAATTGAAATTTTCTTGCACGATTAGGGACAGTGGATGCCTAGAAAGATGTTTTTTTTAAATTAGTTTTAGGTTCCAGAGAGTAGATTCCTGAAAAAAATGTGTTTGTTTTATGAAAAATATGAGTGTGTTACTGCAAAAAAGTTGATTTAAATATCGTTTTTGGATAAAGGTGATTGCAATAATTCAACAAGTTAATTGAAATTTTCTTGCAAGATTAGGGAGAGTGGATGCCTAGAAAGATGTTTTTTACAAATTCGTTATAGGTTCCAGAGAGTGGATTCCTGAAAAAAAAAATATTTGTTTCATGAAAAATGTGAGTGTGTTACTGCAAAAAAGTTGATTTAAATTTAGTTTCAGGATAAGCATGAATGCATCATTTCAATAAGTTAATTGAAATTTTCTTGCACGATTAGGGAGAGTGGATGCATAGAAAGATGTTTTTTTTATATTTGTTTTAGGTTCCAGAGAGTTGATTCCTGAAAAAATGTGTTTGTTTTATGAAAAATGTGAGTGTGTTACTGCTAAAAAGTTGATTTAAATTTCGTTTTTGGATAAGGGTGATTGCAATATTTCAACAAGTTAATTGAAATTTTCTTGCAAGATTAGGGAGAGTGGATGCCTAGAAAGATGTTTTTTACAAATTCGTTATAGGTTCCAGAGAGTGGATTCCTGAAAAAAAAATTATTTGTTTCATGAAAAATGTGAGTGTGTTACTGCAAAAAAGTTGATTTAAATATGGTTTCAGGATAAGCGTGAATGCATCATTTCAACAAGTTAATTGAAATTTTCTTGCACGATTAGGGAGAGTGGATGCATAGAAAGATGTTTTTTTTATATTTGTTTTAGGTTCCAGAGAGTTGATTCCTGAAAAAAATGTGTTTGCTTTATGAAAAATGTGAGTGTGTTACTGCAAAAAAGTTGATTTAAATATCGTTTTTGGATAAGGGTGATTGCAATATTTCAACAAGTTAATTGAAATTTTCTTGCACGATTAGGGACAGTGGATGCCTAGAAAGATGTTTTTTTAAAATTAGTTTTAGGTTCCAGAGAGTAGATTCCTGAAAAAAATGTGTTTGTTTTATGAAAAATGTGAGTGTGTTACTGCAAAAAAGTTGATTTAAATATCGTTTTTGGATAAGGGTGATTGCAATATTTCAACAAGTTAATTGAAATTTTCTTGCAAGATTAGGGAGAGTGGATGCCTAGAAAGATGTTTTTTACAAATTCGTTATAGGTTCCAGAGAGTGGATTCCTGAAAAAAAAATTATTTGTTTCATGAAAAATGTGAGTGTGTTACTGCAAAAAAGTTGATTTAAATTTGGTTTCAGGATAAGCGTGAATGCATCATTTCAACAAGTTAATTGAAATTTTCTTGCACGATTAGGGAGAGTGGATGCATAGAAAGATGTTTTTTTTATATTTGTTTTAGGTTCCAGAGAGTTGATTCCTGAAAAAAATGTGTTTGCTTTATGAAAAATGTGAGTGTGTTACTGCTAAAAAGTTTATTTAAATGTAGCTTCAGGATAGGCATGATTGCATTATTTCAACTAGTTAATTGAAATTTTCTTGCATGATTAGGGAGAGTGGATGCATAGAAAGATTTTTTTTTTATATTTGTTTTAGGTTCCAGAGAGTTGATTCCTGAAAAAATGTGTTTGTTTTATGAAAAATGTGAGTGTGTTACTGCTAAAAAGTTGATTTAAATTTCGTTTTTGGATAAGGGTGATTGCAATATTTCAACAAGTCAATTGAAATTTTCTTGCACGATTAGGGACAGTGGATGCCTAGAAAGATGGGTTTTTTTAAATTAGTTTTAGGTTTCAGAGAGTAGATTCCTGAAAAAAACGGGTTTGTTTTATGAAAAATGTGAGTGTGTTACTGCTAAAAAGTTGATTTAAATTTCGTTTTTGGATAAGGGTGATTGCAATATTTCAACAAGTCAATTGAAATTTTCTTGCACGATTAGGGACAGTGGATGCCTAGAAAGATGTTTTTTTAAAATTAGTTTTAGGTTCCAGAGAGTAGATTCCTGAAAAAAATGTGTTTGTTTTATGAAAAATGTGAGTGTGTTACTGCTAAAAAGTTGATTTAAATTTCGTTTTTGGATAAGGGTGATTGCAATATTTCAACAAGTCAATTGAAATTTTCTTGCACGATTAGGGACAGTGGATGCCTAGAAAGATGTTTTTTTTAAATTAGTTTTAGGTTCCAGAGAGTAGATTCCTGAAAAAAATGTGTTTGTTTTATGAAAAATGTGAGTGTGTTACTGCTAAAAAGTTGATTTAAATTTCGTTTTTGGATAAGGGTGATTGCAATACTTCAACAAGTCAATTGAAATTTTCTTGCACGATTAGGGACAGTGGATGCCTAGAAAGATCTTTTTTTAAAATTAGTTTTAGGTTCCAGAGAGTAGATTCCTGAAAAAAATGTGTTTGTTTTATGAAAAATGTGAGTGTGTTACTGCTAAAAAGTTGATTTAAATTTCATTTTTAGATAAGGGTGATTGCAATATTTCAACAAGTCAATTGAAATTTTCTTGCACGATTAGGGACAGTGGATGCCTAGAAAGATGTTTTTTTAAAATTAGTTTTAGGTTCCAGAGAGTAGATTCCTGAAAAAAATGTGTTTGTTTTATGAAAAATGTGAGTGTGTTACTGCTAAAAAGTTGATTTAAATATCGTTTTTGGATAAGGGTGATTGCAATATTTCAATAAGTTAATTGAAATTTTCTTGGAAGATTAGGGAGAGTGGATGCCTAGAAAGATGTTTTTTTAATTAGTTTTAGGTTTCAGAGAGTAGATTCCTGAAAAAAATGTGTTTGTTTTATGAAAAATGTGAGGGTGTTACTGCTAAAAAGTTGATTTAAATTTCGTTTTTGAATAAGGGTGATTGCAATATTTCAACAAGTCAATTGAAATTTTCTTGCACGATTAGGGAGAGTGGATGCCTAGAAAGATATTTTTTTAAAATTAGTTTTAGGTTTCAGAGAGTAGATTCCTGAAAAAAATGTGTTTGTTTTATGAAAAATGTGAGTGTGTTACTGCTAAAAAGTTGATTTAAATTTCGTTTTTGGATAAGGGTGATTGCAATATTTCAACAAGTCAATTGAAATTTTCTTGCACGATTAGGGACAGTGGATGCCTAGAAAGATGTTTTTTTAAAATTAGTTTTAGGTTCCAGAGAGTAGATTCCTGAAAAAAATGTGTTTGTTTCATGAAAAATGTGAGTGTGTTACTGCTAAAAAGTTGATTTAAATTTTGTTTTTGGATAAGGGTGATTGCAATACTTCAACAAGTCAATTGAAATTTTCTTGCACGATTAGGGACAGTGGATGCATAGAAAGATTTCTTTTTTAAATTAGTATTAGGTTTCAGAGAGTAGATTCCTGAAAAAAATGTGTTTGTTTTATGAAAGATGTGAGTGTGTTACTGCTAAAAAGTTGATTTAAATTTCGTTTTTGGATAAGGGTGATTGCTATATTTCAACAAGTCAATTGAAATTTTCTTGCACGATTAGGGACAGTGGATGCCTAGAAAGATGTTTTTTAAAATTAGTTTTAGGTTCCAGAGAGTAGATTCCTGAAAAAAATGTGTTTGTTTTATGAAAAATGTGAGTGTGTTGCTGCTAAAAAGTTGATTTAAATTTCATTTTTGGATAAGGGTGATTGCAATATTTCAACAAGTCAATTGAAATTTTCTTGCACGATTAGGGACAGTGGATGCCTAGAAAGATGTTTTTTAAAAATTAGTTTTAGGTTCCAGAGAGTAGATTCCTGAAAAAAATGTGTTTGTTTTATGAAAAATGTGAGTGTGTTACTGCAAAAAAGTTGATTTAAATATCGTTTTTGGATAAGGGTGATTGCAATATTTCAACAAGTTAATTGAAATTTTCTTGCAAAATTAGGGAGAGTGGATGCCTAGAAAGATGTTTTTTACAAATTTGTTATAGGTTCCAGAGAGTGGATTCCTGAAAAAAAATTATTTGTTTCATGAAAAATGTGAGTGTGTTACTGCAAAAAAGTTGATTTAAATTTAGTTTCAGGATAAGCGTGAATGCATCATTTCAACAAGTTAATTGAAATTTTCTTGCACGATTAGGGAGAGTGGATGCATAGAAAGATGTTTTTTTAAAATTAGTTTTAGGTTCCAGAGAGTAGATTCCTGAAAAAAATGTGTTTGTTTTATGAAAAATGTGAGTGTGTTACTGCTAAAAAGTTGATTTAAATTTCGTTTTTGGGTAAGGGTGATTGCAATACTTCAACAAGTCAATTGAAATTTTCTTGCACGATTAGGGACAGTGGATGCCTAGAAAGATGTTTTTTTAAAATTAGTTTTAGGTTCCAGAGAGTAGATTCCTGAAAAAAATGTGTTTGTTTTATGAAAAATGTGAGTGTGTTACTGCTAAAAAGTTGATTTAAATTTCGTTTTTGGATAAGGGTGATTGCAATACTTCAACAAGTCAATTGAAATTTTCTTGCACGATTAGGGACAGTGGATGCATAGAAAGATTTCTTTTTTAAATTAGTATTAGGTTTCAGAGAGTAGATTCCTGAAAAAAATGTGTTTGTTTTATGAAAAATGTGAGGGTGTTACTGCTAAAAAGTTGATTTAAATTTCGTTTTTGAATAAGGGTGATTGCAATATTTCAACAAGTCAATTGAAGTTTTCTTGTACGATTAGGGACAGTGGATGCCTAGAAAGATATTTTTTTAAAATTAGTTTTAGTTTCCAGAGAGTAGATTCCTGAAAAAAATGTGTTTGTTTTATGAAAAATGTGAGTGTGTTACTGCTAAAAAGTTGATTTAAATTTCGTTTTTGAATAAGGGTGATTGCAATATTTCAACAAGTCAATTGAAATTTTCTTGCACGATTAGGGACAGTGGATGCCTAGAAAGATGTTTTTTTTAAATTAGTTTTAGGTTCCAGAGAGTAGATTCCTGAAAAAAATGTGTTTGTTTTATGAAAAATGTGAGTGTGTTTTACTGCTAAAATGTTGATTTAAATTTCGTTTTTGGATAAGGGTGATTGCAATATTTCAACAAGTCAATTGAAATTTTCTTGCACGATTAGGGACAGTGGATGCCTAGAAAGATGTTTTTTTTAAATTAGTTTTAGGTTCCAGAGAGTAGATTCCTGAAAAAAATGTGTTTGTTTTATGAAAAATATGAGTGTGTTACTGCAAAAAAGTTGATTTAAATATCGTTTTTGGATAAAGGTGATTGCAATAATTCAACAAGTTAATTGAAATTTTCTTGCAAGATTAGGGAGAGTGGATGCCTAGAAAGATGTTTTTTACAAATTCGTTATAGGTTCCAGAGAGTGGATTCCTGAAAAAAAAAATATTTGTTTCATGAAAAATGTGAGTGTGTTACTGCAAAAAAGTTGATTTAAATTTAGTTTCAGGATAAGCATGAATGCATCATTTCAATAAGTTAATTGAAATTTTCTTGCACGATTAGGGAGAGTGGATGCATAGAAAGATGTTTTTTTTATATTTGTTTTAGGTTCCAGAGAGTTGATTCCTGAAAAAAAAGTGTTTGTTTAATGAAAAATGTGAGTGTGTTACTGCTAAAAAGTTTATTTAAATTTAGCTTCAGGATAGGCATGATTGCATTATTTCAACTAGTTAATTGAAATTTTCTTGCACGATTAGGGAGAGTGGATGCATAGAAAGATGTTTTTTTTATATTTGTTTTAGGTTCCAGAGAGTTGATTCCTGAAAAAATGTGTTTGTTTTATGAAAAATGTGAGTGTGTTACTGCTAAAAAGTTGATTTAAATTTCGTTTTTGGATAAGGGTGATTGCAATATTTCAACAAGTTAATTGAAATTTTCTTGCAAGATTAGGGAGAGTGGATGCCTAGAAAGATGTTTTTTACAAATTCGTTATAGGTTCCAGAGAGTGGATTCCTGAAAAAAAAATTATTTGTTTCATGAAAAATGTGAGTGTGTTACTGCAAAAAAGTTGATTTAAATATGGTTTCAGGATAAGCGTGAATGCATCATTTCAACAAGTTAATTGAAATTTTCTTGCACGATTAGGGAGAGTGGATGCATAGAAAGATGTTTTTTTTATATTTGTTTTAGGTTCCAGAGAGTTGATTCCTGAAAAAAATGTGTTTGCTTTATGAAAAATGTGAGTGTGTTACTGCAAAAAAGTTGATTTAAATATCGTTTTTGGATAAGGGTGATTGCAATATTTCAACAAGTTAATTGAAATTTTCTTGCACGATTAGGGACAGTGGATGCCTAGAAAGATGTTTTTTTAAAATTAGTTTTAGGTTCCAGAGAGTAGATTCCTGAAAAAAATGTGTTTGTTTTATGAAAAATGTGAGTGTGTTACTGCAAAAAAGTTGATTTAAATATCGTTTTTGGATAAGGGTGATTGCAATATTTCAACAAGTTAATTGAAATTTTCTTGCAAGATTAGGGAGAGTGGATGCCTAGAAAGATGTTTTTTACAAATTCGTTATAGGTTCCAGAGAGTGGATTCCTGAAAAAAAATTATTTGTTTCATGAAAAATGTGAGTGTGTTACTGCAAAAAAGTTGATTTAAATTTGGTTTCAGGATAAGCGTGAATGCATCATTTCAACAAGTTAATTGAAATTTTCTTGCACGATTAGGGAGAGTGGATGCATAGAAAGATGTTTTTTTTATATTTGTTTTAGGTTCCAGAGAGTTGATTCCTGAAAAAAATGTGTTTGCTTTATGAAAAATGTGAGTGTGTTACTGCTAAAAAGTTTATTTAAATGTAGCTTCAGGATAGGCATGATTGCATTATTTCAACTAGTTAATTGAAATTTTCTTGCATGATTAGGGAGAGTGGATGCATAGAAAGATGTTTTTTTTATATTTGTTTTAGGTTCCAGAGAGTTGATTCCTGAAAAAATGTGTTTGTTTTATGAAAAATGTGAGTGTGTTACTGCTAAAAAGTTGATTTAAATTTCGTTTTTGGATAAGGGTGATTGCAATATTTCAACAAGTCAATTGAAATTTTCTTGCACGATTAGGGACAGTGGATGCCTAGAAAGATGGGTTTTTTTAAATTAGTTTTAGGTTTCAGAGAGTAGATTCCTGAAAAAAACGGGTTTGTTTTATGAAAAATGTGAGTGTGTTACTGCTAAAAAGTTGATTTAAATTTCGTTTTTGGATAAGGGTGATTGCAATATTTCAACAAGTCAATTGAAATTTTCTTGCACGATTAGGGACAGTGGATGCCTAGAAAGATGTTTTTTTAAAATTAGTTTTAGGTTTCAGAGAGTAGATTCCTGAAAAAAATGTGTTTGTTTTATGAAAAATGTGAGTGTGTTACTGCTAAAAAGTTGATTTAAATTTCGTTTTTGGATAAGGGTGATTGCAATATTTCAACAAGTCAATTGAAATTTTCTTGCACGATTAGGGACAGTGGATGCCTAGAAAGATGTTTTTTTTAAATTAGTTTTAGGTTCCAGAGAGTAGATTCCTGAAAAAAATGTGTTTGTTTTATGAAAAATGTGAGTGTGTTACTGCTAAAAAGTTGATTTAAATTTCGTTTTTGGATAAGGGTGATTGCAATACTTCAACAAGTCAATTGAAATTTTCTTGCACGATTAGGGACAGTGGATGCCTAGAAAGATCTTTTTTTAAAATTAGTTTTAGGTTCCAGAGAGTAGATTCCTGAAAAAAATGTGTTTGTTTTATGAAAAATGTGAGTGTGTTACTGCTAAAAAGTTGATTTAAATTTCATTTTTAGATAAGGGTGATTGCAATATTTCAACAAGTCAATTGAAATTTTCTTGCACGATTAGGGACAGTGGATGCCTAGAAAGATGTTTTTTTTAAATTAGTTTTAGGTTCCAGAGAGTAGATTCCTGAAAAAAATGTGTTTGTTTTATGAAAAATGTGAGTGTGTTACTGCTAAAAAGTTGATTTAAATATCGTTTTTGGATAAGGGTGATTGCAATATTTCAATAAGTTAATTGAAATTTTCTTGGAAGATTAGGGAGAGTGGATGCCTAGAAAGATGTTTTTTTAATTAGTTTTAGGTTTCAGAGAGTAGATTCCTGAAAAAAATGTGTTTGTTTTATGAAAAATGTGAGGGTGTTACTGCTAAAAAGTTGATTTAAATTTCGTTTTTGAATAAGGGTGATTGCAATATTTCAACAAGTCAATTGAAATTTTCTTGCACGATTAGGGACAGTGGATGCCTAGAAAGATATTTTTTTAAAATTAGTTTTAGGTTTCAGAGAGTAGATTCCTGAAAAAAATGTGTTTGTTTTATGAAAAATGTGAGTGTGTTACTGCTAAAAAGTTGATTTAAATTTCGTTTTTGGATAAGGGTGATTGCAATATTTCAACAAGTCAATTGAAATTTTCTTGCACGATTAGGGACAGTGGATGCCTAGAAAGATGTTTTTTTAAAATTAGTTTTAGGTTCCAGAGAGTAGATTCCTGAAAAAAATGTGTTTGTTTCATGAAAAATGTGAGTGTGTTACTGCTAAAAAGTTGATTTAAATTTTGTTTTTGGATAAGGGTGATTGCAATACTTCAACAAGTCAATTGAAATTTTCTTGCACGATTAGGGACAGTGGATGCATAGAAAGATTTCTTTTTTAAATTAGTATTAGGTTTCAGAGAGTAGATTCCTGAAAAAAATGTGTTTGTTTTATGAAAGATGTGAGTGTGTTACTGCTAAAAAGTTGATTTAAATTTCGTTTTTGGATAAGGGTGATTGCTATATTTCAACAAGTCAATTGAAATTTTCTTGCACGATTAGGGACAGTGGATGCCTAGAAAGATGTTTTTTAAAATTAGTTTTAGGTTCCAGAGAGTAGATTCCTGAAAAAAATGTGTTTGTTTTATGAAAAATGTGAGTGTGTTGCTGCTAAAAAGTTGATTTAAATTTCATTTTTGGATAAGGGTGATTGCAATATTTCAACAAGTTAATTGAAATTTTCTTGCAAGATTAGGGAGAGTGGATGCCTAGAAAGATGTTTTTTACAAATTTGTTATAGGTTCCAGAGAGTGGATTCCTGAAAAAAAATTATTTGTTTAATGAAAAATGTGAGTGTGTTACTGCAAAAAAGTTGATTTAAATTTAGTTTCAGGATAAGCGTGAATGCATCATTTCAACAAGTTAATTGAAATTTTCTTGCACGATTAGGGAGAGTGGATGCATAGAAAGATGTTTTTTTAAAATTAGTTTTAGGTTCCAGAGAGTAGATTCCTGAAAAAAATGTGTTTGTTTTATGAAAAATGTGAGTGTGTTACTGCTAAAAAGTTGATTTAAATTTCGTTTTTGGGTAAGGGTGATTGCAATACTTCAACAAGTCAATTGAAATTTTCTTGCACGATTAGGGACAGTGGATGCCTAGAAAGATGTTTTTTTAAAATTAGTTTTAGGTTCCAGAGAGTAGATTCCTGAAAAAAATGTGTTTGTTTTATGAAAAATGTGAGTGTGTTACTGCTAAAAAGTTGATTTAAATTTCGTTTTTGGATAAGGGTGATTGCAATACTTCAACAAGTCAATTGAAATTTTCTTGCACGATTAGGGACAGTGGATGCATAGAAAGATTTCTTTTTTAAATTAGTATTAGGTTTCAGAGAGTAGATTCCTGAAAAAAATGTGTTTGTTTTATGAAAAATGTGAGGGTGTTACTGCTAAAAAGTTGATTTAAATTTCGTTTTTGAATAAGGGTGATTGCAATATTTCAACAAGTCAATTGAAGTTTTCTTGTACGATTAGGGACAGTGGATGCCTAGAAAGATATTTTTTTAAAATTAGTTTTAGTTTCCAGAGAGTAGATTCCTGAAAAAAATGTGTTTGTTTTATGAAAAATGTGAGTGTGTTACTGCTAAAAAGTTGATTTAAATTTCGTTTTTGAATAAGGGTGATTGCAATATTTCAACAAGTCAATTGAAATTTTCTTGCACGATTAGGGACAGTGGATGCCTAGAAAGATGTTTTTTTTAAATTAGTTTTAGGTTCCAGAGAGTAGATTCCTGAAAAAAATGTGTTTGTTTTATGAAAAATGTGAGTGTGTTTTACTGCTAAAATGTTGATTTAAATTTCGTTTTTGGATAAGGGTGATTGCAATATTTCAACAAGTCAATTGAAATTTTCTTGCACGATTAGGGACAGTGGATGCCTAGAAAGATGTTTTTTTTAAATTAGTTTTAGGTTCCAGAGAGTAGATTCCTGAAAAAAATGTGTTTGTTTTATGAAAAATATGAGTGTGTTACTGCAAAAAAGTTGATTTAAATATCGTTTTTGGATAAAGGTGATTGCAATAATTCAACAAGTTAATTGAAATTTTCTTGCAAGATTAGGGAGAGTGGATGCCTAGAAAGATGTTTTTTACAAATTCGTTATAGGTTCCAGAGAGTGGATTCCTGAAAAAAAAATATTTGTTTCATGAAAAATGTGAGTGTGTTACTGCAAAAAAGTTGATTTAAATTTAGTTTCAGGATAAGCATGAATGCATCATTTCAATAAGTTAATTGAAATTTTCTTGCACGATTAGGGAGAGTGGATGCATAGAAAGATGTTTTTTTTATATTTGTTTTAGGTTCCAGAGAGTTGATTCCTGAAAAAAAAGTGTTTGTTTAATGAAAAATGTGAGTGTGTTACTGCTAAAAAGTTTATTTAAATTTAGCTTCAGGATAGGCATGATTGCATTATTTCAACTAGTTAATTGAAATTTTCTTGCACGATTAGGGAGAGTGGATGCATAGAAAGATGTTTTTTTTATATTTGTTTTAGGTTCCAGAGAGTTGATTCCTGAAAAAATGTGTTTGTTTTATGAAAAATGTGAGTGTGTTACTGCTAAAAAGTTGATTTAAATTTCGTTTTTGGATAAGGGTGATTGCAATATTTCAACAAGTTAATTGAAATTTTCTTGCAAGATTAGGGAGAGTGGATGCCTAGAAAGATGTTTTTTACAAATTCGTTATAGGTTCCAGAGAGTGGATTCCTGAAAAAAAAATTATTTGTTTCATGAAAAATGTGAGTGTGTTACTGCAAAAAAGTTGATTTAAATTTGGTTTCAGGATAAGCGTGAATGCATCATTTCAACAAGTTAATTGAAATTTTCTTGCACGATTAGGGAGAGTGGATGCATAGAAAGATGTTTTTTTTATATTTGTTTTAGGTTCCAGAGAGTTGATTCCTGAAAAAAATGTGTTTGCTTTATGAAAAATGTGAGTGTGTTACTGCAAAAAAGTTGATTTAAATATCGTTTTTGGATAAGGGTGATTGCAATATTTCAACAAGTTAATTGAAATTTTCTTGCACGATTAGGGACAGTGGATGCCTAGAAAGATGTTTTTTTAAAATTAGTTTTAGGTTCCAGAGAGTAGATTCCTGAAAAAAATGTGTTTGTTTTATGAAAAATGTGAGTGTGTTACTGCAAAAAAGTTGATTTAAATATCGTTTTTGGATAAGGGTGATTGCAATATTTCAACAAGTTAATTGAAATTTTCTTGCAAGATTAGGGAGAGTGGATGCCTAGAAAGATGTTTTTTACAAATTCGTTATAGGTTCCAGAGAGTGGATTCCTGAAAAAAAAATTATTTGTTTCATGAAAAATGTGAGTGTGTTACTGCAAAAAAGTTGATTTAAATTTGGTTTCAGGATAAGCGTGAATGCATCATTTCAACAAGTTAATTGAAATTTTCTTGCACGATTAGGGAGAGTGGATGCATAGAAAGATGTTTTTTTTATATTTGTTTTAGGTTCCAGAGAGTTGATTCCTGAAAAAAATGTGTTTGCTTTATGAAAAATGTGAGTGTGTTACTGCTAAAAAGTTTATTTAAATGTAGCTTCAGGATAGGCATGATTGCATTATTTCAACTAGTTAATTGAAATTTTCTTGCATGATTAGGGAGAGTGGATGCATAGAAAGATGTTTTTTTTATATTTGTTTTAGGTTCCAGAGAGTTGATTCCTGAAAAAATGTGTTTGTTTTATGAAAAATGTGAGTGTGTTACTGCTAAAAAGTTGATTTAAATTTCGTTTTTGGATAAGGGTGATTGCAATATTTCAACAAGTCAATTGAAATTTTCTTGCACGATTAGGGACAGTGGATGCCTAGAAAGATGGGTTTTTTTAAATTAGTTTTAGGTTTCAGAGAGTAGATTCCTGAAAAAAACAGGTTTGTTTTATGAAAAATGTGAGTGTGTTACTGCTAAAAAGTTGATTTAAATTTCGTTTTTGGATAAGGGTGATTGCAATATTTCAACAAGTCAATTGAAATTTTCTTGCACGATTAGGGACAGTGGATGCCTAGAAAGATGTTTTTTTAAAATTAGTTTTAGGTTCCAGAGAGTAGATTCCTGAAAAAAATGTGTTTGTTTTATGAAAAATGTGAGTGTGTTACTGCTAAAAAGTTGATTTAAATTTCGTTTTTGGATAAGGGTGATTGCAATATTTCAACAAGTCAATTGAAATTTTCTTGCACGATTAGGGACAGTGGATGCCTAGAAAGATGTTTTTTTTAAATTAGTTTTAGGTTCCAGAGAGTAGATTCCTGAAAAAAATGTGTTTGTTTTATGAAAAATGTGAGTGTGTTACTGCTAAAAAGTTGATTTAAATTTCGTTTTTGGATAAGGGTGATTGCAATACTTCAACAAGTCAATTGAAATTTTCTTGCACGATTAGGGACAGTGGATGCCTAGAAAGATGTTTTTTTAAAATTAGTTTTAGGTTCCAGAGAGTAGATTCCTGAAAAAAATGTGTTTGTTTTATGAAAAATGTGAGTGTGTTACTGCTAAAAAGTTGATTTAAATATCGTTTTTGGATAAGGGTGATTGCAATACTTCAACAAGTCAATTGAAATTTTCTTGCACGATTAGGGACAGTGGATGCCTAGAAAGATGTTTTTTTTAATTAGTTTTAGGTTTCAGAGAGTAGATTCCTGAAAAAAAGTGTTTGTTTTATGAAAAATGTGAGGGTGTTACTGCTAAAAAGTTGATTTAAATTTTGTTTTTGAATAAGGGTGATTGCAATATTTCAATAAGTCAATTGAAATTTTCTTGCACGATTAGGGACAGTGGATGCCTAGAAAGATATTTTTTTAAAATTAGTTTTAGGTTTCAGAGAGTAGATTCCTGAAAAAAATGTGTTTGTTTTATGAAAAATGTGAGTGTGTTACTGCTAAAAAGTTGATTTAAATTTCGTTTTTGGATAAGGGTGATTGCAATATTTCAACAAGTCAATTGAAATTTTCTTGCACGATTAGGGCCAGTGGATGCCTAGAAAGATGTTTTTTTAAAATTAGTTTTAGGTTCCAGAGAGTAGATTCCTGAAAAAAATGTGTTTGTTTTATGAAAAATGTGAGTGTGTTACTGCTAAAAAGTTGATTTAAATTTCGTTTTTGGATAAGGGTGATTGCAACACTTCAACAAGTCAATTGAAATTTTCTTGCACGATTAGGGACAGTGGATGCATAGAAAGATTTCTTTTTTAAATTAGTATTAGGTTTCAGAGAGTAGATTCCTGAAAAAAATGTGTTTGTTTTATGAAAAATGTGAGGGTGTTACTGCTAAAAAGTTGATTTAAATTTCGTTTTTGAATAAGGGTGATTGCAATATTTCAACAAGTCAATTGAAATTTTCTTGCACGATTAGGGACAGTGGATGCCTAGAAAGATGTTTTTTTAAAATTAGTTTTAGGTTCCAGAAAGTAGATTCCTGAAAAAAATGTGTTTGTTTTATGAAAAATGTGAGTGTGTTACTGCTAAAAAGTTGATTTAAATATCGTTTTTGGATAAGGGTGATTGCAATATTTCAATAAGTTAATTGAAATTTTCTTGGAAGATTAGGGAGAGTGGATGCCTAGAAAGATGTTTTTTTTAATTAGTTTTAGGTTTCAGAGAGTAGATTCCTGAAAAAAATGTGTTTGTTTTATAAAAAATGTGAGGGTGTTACTGCTAAAAAGTTGATTTAAATTTCGTTTTTGAATAAGGGTGATTGCAATATTTCAATAAGTCAATTGAAATTTTCTTGCACGATTAGGGACAGTGGATGCCTAGAAAGATGTTTTTTTTAAATTAGTTTTAGGTTCCAGAGAGTAGATTCCTGAAAAAAATGTGTTTGTTTTATGAAAAATGTGAGTGTGTTACTGCTAAAAAGTTGATTTAAATTTCATTTTTGGATAAGGGTGATTGCAATATTTCAACAAGTCAATTGAAATTTTCTTGCACGATTAGGGACAGTGGATGCCTAGAAAGATGTTTTTTTAAAATTAGTTTTAGGTTCCAGAGAGTAGATTCCTGAAAAAAGATGTGTTTGTTTTATGAAAAATGTGAGTGTGTTACTGCTAAAAAGTTGATTTAAATATCGTTTTTGGATAAGGGTGATTGCAATATTTCAACAAGTTAATTGAAATTTTCTTGCAAGATTAGGGAGAGTGGATGCCTAGAAAGATGTTTTTTACAAATTCGTTATAGGTTCCAGAGAGTGGATTCCTGAAAAAAAAATTATTTGTTTCATGAAAAATGTGAGTGTGTTACTGCAAAAAAGTTGATTTAAATTTAGTTTCAGGATAGGTGTGAATGCATCATTTCAACAAGTCAATTGAAATTTTCTTGCAAGATTGGGGACAATGGATGCCTAGAAAGATGTTTTTTTAAAATTAGTTTTAGGTTTCAGAGAGTAGATTCCTGGAAAAAATGTGTTTGTTTTATGAAAAATGTGAGTGTGTTACTGCTAAAAAGTTGATTTAAATTTCGTTTTTGGATAAGGGTGATTGCAATATTTCAACAAGTCAATTGAAATTTTCTTGCACGATTAGGGACAGTGGATGCCTAGAAAGATTTTTTTTTTAAATTAGTTTTAGGTTCCAGAGAGTAGATTCCTGAAAAAAATGTGTTTGTTTTATGAAAAATGTGAGTGTGTTACTGCTAAAAAGTTGATTTAAATTTCGTTTTTGGATAAGGGTGATTGCAATACTTCAACAAGCCAATTGAAATTTTCTTGCACGATTAGGGACAGTGGATGCATAGAAAGATTTCTTTTTTAAATTAGTATTAGGTTTCAGAGAGTAGATTCCTGAAAAAAATGTGTTTGTTTTATGAAAAATGTGAGGGTGTTACTGCTAAAAAGTTGATTTAAATTTCGTTTTTGAATAAGGGTGATTGCAATATTTCAACAAGTCAATTGAAATTTTCTTGCACGATTAGGGACAGTGGATGCCTAGAAAGATGTTTTTTTACAATTAGTTTTAGGTTCCAGAGAGTAGATTCCTGAAAAAAATGTGTTTGTTTTATGAAAAATGTGAGTGTGTTACTGCTAAAAAGTTGATTTAAATTTCGTTTTTGGATAAGGGTGATTGCAATATTTCAACAAGTTAATTGAAATTTTCTTGCAAGATTAGGGAGAGTGGATGCCTAGAAAGATGTTTTTTACAAATTCGTTATAGGTTCCAGAGAGTGGATTCCTGAAAAAAAAATTATTTGTTTCATGAAAAATGTGAGTGTGTTACTGCAAAAAAGTTGATTTAAATTTAGTTTCAGGATAGGTGTGAATGCATCATTTCAACAAGTCAATTGAAATTTTCTTGCAAGATTGGGGACAATGGATGCCTAGAAAGATGTTTTTTTTAAATTAGTTTTAGGTTTCAGAGAGTAGATTCCTGAAAAAAATGTGTTTGTTTTATGAAAAATGTGAGTGTGTTACTGCAAAAAAGTTGATTTAAATATCGTTTTTGGATAAGGGTGATTGCAATATTTCAATAAGTTAATTGAAATTTTCTTGGAAGATTAGGGGGAGTGGATGCCTAGAAAGATGTTTTTTTTAATTAGTTTTAGGTTTCAGAGAGTAGATTCCTGAAAAAAAGTGTTTGTTTTATGAAAAATGTGAGGGTGTTACTGCTAAAAAGTTGATTTAAATTTTGTTTTTGAATAAGGGTGATTGCAATATTTCAATAAGTCAATTGAAATTTTCTTGCACGATTAGGGACAGTGGATGCCTAGAAAGATATTTTTTTAAAATTAGTTTTAGGTTTCAGAGAGTAGATTCCTGAAAAAAATGTGTTTGTTTTATGAAAAATGTGAGTGTGTTACTGCTAAAAAGTTGATTTAAATTTCGTTTTTGGATAAGGGTGATTGCAATATTTCAACAAGTCAATTGAAATTTTCTTGCACGATTAGGGACAGTGGATGCCTAGAAAGATGTTTTTTTAAAATTAGTTTTAGGTTCCAGAGAGTAGATTCCTGAAAAAAAATGTGTTTGTTTTATGAAAAATGTGAGTGTGTTACTGCTAAAAAGTTGATTTAAATTTCGTTTTTGGATAAGGGTGATTGCAATACTTCAACAAGTCAATTGAAATTTTCTTGCACGATTAGGGACAGTGGATGCCTAGAAAGATGTTTTTTTAAAATTAGTTTTAGGTTCCAGAGAGTAGATTCCTGAAAAAAATGTGTTTGTTTTATGAAAAATGTGAGGGTGTTACTGCTAAAAAGTTGATTTAAATTTTGTTTTTGAATAAGGGTGATTGCAATATTTCAACAAGTCAATTGAAATTTTCTTGCACGATTAGGGACAGTGGATGCCTAGAAAGATGTTTTTTTTAAATTAGTTTTAGGTTCCAGAGAGTAGATTCCTGAAAAAAATGTGTTTGTTTTATGAAAAATGTGAGTGTGTTACTGCTAAAAAGTTGATTTAAATTTCATTTTTGGATAAGGGTGATTGCAATATTTCAACAAGTCAATTGAAATTTTCTTGCACGATTAGGGACAGTGGATGCCTAGAAAGATGTTTTTTTAAAATTAGTTTTAGGTTCCAGAGAGTAGATTCCTGAAAAAAGATGTGTTTGTTTTATGAAAAATGTGAGTGTGTTACTGCTAAAAAGTTGATTTAAATATCGTTTTTGGATAAGGTTGATTGCAATATTTCAACAAGTTAATTGAAATTTTCTTGCAAGATTAGGGAGAGTGGATGCCTAGAAAGATGTTTTTTACAAATTCGTTATAGGTTCCAGAGAGTGGATTCCTGAAAAAAAAATTATTTGTTTCATGAAAAATGTGAGTGTGTTACTGCAAAAAAGTTGATTTAAATTTAGTTTCAGGATAGGTGTGAATGCATCATTTCAACAAGTCAATTGAAATTTTCTTGCAAGATTGGGGACAATGGATGCCTAGAAAGATGTTTTTTTTAAATTAGTTTTAGATTTCAGAGAGTAGATTCCTGAAAAAAATGTGTTTGTTTTATGAAAAATGTGAGTGTGTTACTGCAAAAAAGTTGATTTAAATATCGTTTTTGGATAAGGGTGATTGCAATATTTCAATAAGTTAATTGAAATTTTCTTGGAAGATTAGGGAGAGTGGATGCCTAGAAAGATGTTTTTTTTTAATTAGTTTTAGGTTTCAGAGAGTTGATTCCTGAAAAAAATGTGTTTGTTTTATGAAAAATATGAGTGTGTTACTGCTAAAAAGTTTATTTAAATTTAGCTTCAGGATAGGCATGATTGCATTATTTCAACTAGTTAATTGAAATTTTCTTGCACGATTAGGGAGAGTGGATGCATAGAAAGATTTCTTTTTTAAATTAGTATTAGGTTTCACAGAGTAGATTCCTGAAAAAAATGTGTTTGTTTTATGAAAAATGTGAGGGTGTTACTGCTAAAAAGTTGATTTAAATTTCGTTTTTGAATAAGGGTGATTGCAATATTTCAATAAGTCAATTGAAATTTTCTTGCACGATTAGGGACAGTGGATGCCTAGAAAGATGTTTTTTTAAAATTAGTTTTAGGTTTCAGAGAGTAGATTCCTGAAAAAAATGTGTTTGTTTTATGAAAAATGTGGGTGTGTTACTGCTAAAAAGTTGATTTAAATTTCGTTTTTGGATAAGGGTGATTGCAATATTTCAACAAGTCAATTGAAATTTTCTTGCACGATTAGGGACAGTGGATGCCTAGAAAGATGTTTTTTTGAAATCAGTTTTAGGTTCCAGAGAGTAGATTCCTGAAAAAAAATGTGTTTGTTTTATGAAAAATGTGAGTGTGTTACTGCTAAAAAGTTGATTTAAATTTCGTTTTTGGATAAGGGTGATTGCAATACTTCAACAAGTCAATTGAAATTTTCTTGGACGATTAGGGACAGTGGATGCCTAGAAAGATGTTTTTTTAAAATTAGTTTTAGGTTCCAGAGAGTAGATTCCTGAAAAAAATGTGTTTGTTTTATGAAAAATGTGAGTGTGTTACTGCTAAAAAGTTGATTTAAATTTCGTTTTTGGATAAGGGTGATTGCAATACTTCAACAAGTCAATTGAAATTTTCTTGCACGATTAGGGACAGTGGATGCATAGAAAGATTTCTTTTTTAAATTAGTATTAGGTTTCAGAGAGTAGATTCCTGAAAAAAATGTGTTTGTTTTATGAAAAATGTGAGGGTGTTACTGCTAAAAAGTTGATTTAAATTTCGTTTTTGAATAAGGGTGATTGCAATATTTCAACAAGTCAATTGAAATTTTCTTGCACGATTAGGGACAGTGGATGCCTAGAAAGATATTTTTTTAAAAATTAGTTTTAGGTTCCAGAGAGTAGATTCCTGAAAAAAATGTGTTTGTTTTATGAAAAATGTGAGTGTGTTACTGCTAAAAAGTTGATTTAAATATCGTTTTTGGATAAGGGTGATTGCAATATTTCAATAAGTTAATTGAAATTTTCTTGGAAGATTAGGGAGAGTGGATGCCTAGAAAGATGTTTTTTTTAATTAGTTTTAGGTTTCAGAGAGTAGATTCCTGAAAAAAATGTGTTTGTTTTATGAAAAATGTGAGGGTGTTACTGCTAAAAAGTTGATTTAAATTACGTTTTTGAATAAGGGTGATTGCAATATTTCAACAAGTCAATTGAAATTTTCTTGCACGATTAGGGACAGTGGATGCCTAGAAAAATATTTTTTTTAAATTAGTTTTAGGTTTCAGAGAGTAGATTCCTGAAAAAAATGTGTTTGTTTTATGAAAAATGTGAGTGTGTTACTGCTAAAAAGTTGATTTAAATTTCATTTTTGGATAAGGGTGATTGGAATATTTCAACCAGTCAATTGAAATTTTCTTGCACGATTAGGAACAGTGGATGCCTAGAAAGATGTTTTTTTAAAATTAGTTTTAGGTTCCAGAGAGTAGATTCCTGAAAAAAATGTGTTTGTTTTATGAAAAATGTGAGTGTGTTACTGCTAAAAAGTTGATTTAAATTTCGTTTTTGGATAAGGGTGATTGCAATATTTCAACAAGTTAATTGAAATTTTCTTGCAAGATTAGGGAGAGTGGATGCCTAGAAAGATGTTTTTTACAAATTCGTTATAGGTTCCAGAGAGTGGATTCCTGAAAAAAAAATTATTTGTTTCTTGAAAAATGTGAGTGTGTTACTGCAAAAAAGTTGATTTAAATTTAGTTTCAGGATACGTGTGAATGCATCATTTCAACAAGTCAATTGAAATTTTCTTGCAAGATTGGGGACAATGGATGCCTAGAAAGATGTTTTTTTTAAATTAGTTTTAGGTTTCAGAGAGTAGATTCCTGAAAAAAATGTGTTTGTTTTATGAAAAATGTGAGTGTGTTACTGCAAAAAAGTTGATTTAAATATCGTTTTTGGATAAGGGTGATTGCAATATTTCAATAAGTCAATTGAAATTTTCTTGCACGATTAGGGACAGTGGATGCCTAGAAAGATGTTTTTTTAAAATTAGTTTTAGGTTTCAGAGAGTAGATTCCTGAAAAAAATGTGTTTGTTTTATGAAAAATGTGAGTGTGTTACTGCTAAAAAGTTGATTTAAATTTCGTTTTTGGATAAGGGTGATTGCAATATTTCAACAAGTCAATTGAAATTTTCTTGCACGATTAGGGACAGTGGATGCCTAGAAAGATGTTTTTTTAAAATTAGTTTTAGGTTCCAGAGAGTAGATTCCTGAAAAAAAATGTGTTTGTTTTATGAAAAATGTGAGTGTGTTACTGCTAAAAAGTTGATTTAAATTTCGTTTTTGGATAAGGGTGATTGCAATACTTCAACAAGTCAATTGAAATTTTCTTGCACGATTAGGGACAGTGGATGCCTAGAAAGATGTTTTTTTAAAATTAGTTTTAGGTTCCAGAGAGTAGATTCCTGAAAAAAGATGTGTTTGTTTTATGAAAAATGTGAGTGTGTTACTGCTAAAAAGTTGATTTAAATATCGTTTTAGGATAAGGGTGATTGCAATATTTCAACAAGTTAATTGAAATTTTCTTGCAAGATTAGGGAGAGTGGATGCCTAGAAAGATGTTTTTTACAAATTCGTTATAGGTTCCAGAGAGTGGATTCCTGAAAAAAAAATTATTTGTTTCGTGAAAAATGTGAGTGTGTTACTGCAAAAAAGTTGATTTAAATTTAGTTTCAGGATAGGTGTGAATGCATCATTTCAACAAGTCAATTGAAATTTTCTTGCAAGATTGGGGACAATGGATGCCTAGAAAGATGTTTTTTTTAAATTAGTTTTAGGTTTCAGAGAGTAGATTCCTGAAAAAAATGTGTTTGTTTTATGAAAAATGTGAGTGTGTTACTGCTAAAAAGTTGATTTAAATTTCGTTTTTGGATAAGGGTGATTGCAATATTTCAACAAGTCAATTGAAATTTTCTTGCACGATTAGGGACAGTGGATGCCTAGAAAGATCTTTTTTTTAAATTAGTTTTAGGTTCCAGAGAGTAGATTCCTGAAAAAAATGTGTATGTTTTATGAAAAATGTGAGGGTGTTACTGCTAAAAAGTTGATTTAAATTTCGTTTTTGAATAAGGGTGATTGCAATATTTCAACAAGTCAATTGAAATTTTCTTGCACGATTAGGGACAGTGGATGCCTAGAAAGATGTTTTTTTAAAATTAGTTTTAGGTTCCAGAGAGTAGATTCCTGAAAAAAATGTGTTTGTTTTATGAAAAATGTGAGTGTGTTACTGCTAAAAAGTTGATTTAAATTTCATTTTTGGATAAGGGTGATTGCAATATTTCAACAAGTCAATTGAAATTTTCTTGCACGATTAGGGCCAGTGGATGCCTAGAAAGATGTTTTTTTAAAATTAGTTTTAGGTTCCAGAGAGTAGATTCCTGAAAAAAATGTGTTTGTTTTATGAAAAATGTGAGTGTGTTACTGCTAAAAAGTTGATTTAAATTTCGTTTTTGGATAAGGGTGATTGCAATACTTCAACAAGTCAATTGAAATTTTCTTGCACGATTAGGGACAGTGGATGCATAGAAAGATTTCTTTTTTAAATTAGTATTAGGTTTCAGAGAGTAGATTCCTGAAAAAAATGTGTTTGTTTTATGAAAAATGTGAGGGTGTTACTGCTAAAAAGTTGATTTAAATTTCGTTTTTGAATAAGGGTGATTGCAATATTTCAACAAGTCAATTGAAATTTTCTTGCACGATTAGGGACAGTGGATGCCTAGAAAGATGTTTTTTTAAAATTAGTTTTAGGTTCCAGAAAGTAGATTCCTGAAAAAAATGTGTTTGTTTTATGAAAAATGTGAGTGTGTTACTGCTAAAAAGTTGATTTAAATATCGTTTTTGGATAAGGGTGATTGCAATATTTCAATAAGTTAATTGAAATTTTCTTGGAAGATTAGGGAGAGTGGATGCCTAGAAAGATGTTTTTTTTAATTAGTTTTAGGTTTCAGAGAGTAGATTCCTGAAAAAAATGTGTTTGTTTTATAAAAAATGTGAGGGTGTTACTGCTAAAAAGTTGATTTAAATTTCGTTTTTGAATAAGGGTGATTGCAATATTTCAATAAGTCAATTGAAATTTTCTTGCACGATTAGGGACAGTGGATACCTAGACAGATGTTTTTTTAAAATTAGTTTTAGGTTTCAGAGAGTAGATTCCTGAAAAAAATGTGTTTGTTTTATGAAAAATGTGAGTGTGTTACTGCTAAAAAGTTGATTTAAATTTCGTTTTTGGATAAGGGTGATTGCAATATTTCAACAAGTCAATTGAAATTTTCTTGCACGATTAGGGACAGTGGATGCCTAGAAAGATGTTTTTTTAAAATTAGTTTTAGGTTCCAGAGAGTAGATTCCTGAAAAAAAATGTGTTTGTTTTATGAAAAATGTGAGTGTGTTACTGCTAAAAAGTTGATTTAAATTTCGATTTTGGATAAGGGTGATTGCAATACTTCAACAAGTCAATTGAAATTTTCTTGCACGATTAGGGACAGTGGATGCCTAGAAAGATGTTTTTTTAAAATTAGTTTTAGGTTCCAGAGAGTAGATTCCTGAAAAAAATGTGTTTGTTTTATGAAAAATGTGAGGGTGTTACTGCTAAAAAGTTGATTTAAATTTTGTTTTTGAATAAGGGTGATTGCAATATTTCAACAAGTCAATTGAAATTTTCTTGCACGATTAGGGACAGTGGATGCCTAGAAAGATGTTTTTTTTTAATTAGTTTTAGGTTCCAGAGAGTAGATTCCTGAAAAAAATGTGTTTGTTTTATGAAAAATGTGAGTGTGTTACTGCTAAAAAGTTGATTTAAATTTCATTTTTGGATAAGGGTGATTGCAATATTTCAACAAGTCAATTGAAATTTTCTTGCACGATTAGGGACAGTGGATGCCTAGAAAGATGTTTTTTTAAAATTAGTTTTAGGTTCCAGAGAGTAGATTCCTGAAAAAAGATGTGTTTGTTTTATGAAAAATGTGAGTGTGTTACTGCTAAAAAGTTGATTTAAATATCGTTTTTGGATAAGGGTGATTGCAATATTTCAACAAGTTAATTGAAATTTTCTTGCAAGATTAGGGAGAGTGGATGCCTAGAAAGATGTTTTTTACAAATTCGTTATAGGTTCCAGAGAGTGGATTCCTGAAAAAAAAATTATTTGTTTCATGAAAAATGTGAGTGTGTTACTGCAAAAAAGTTGATTTAAATTTAGTTTCAGGATAGGTGTGAATGCATCATTTCAACAAGTCAATTGAAATTTTCTTGCAAGATTGGGGACAATGGATGCCTAGAAAGATGTTTTTTTAAAATTAGTTTTAGGTTTCAGAGAGTAGATTCCTGGAAAAAATGTGTTTGTTTTATGAAAAATGTGAGTGTGTTACTGCTAAAAAGTTGATTTAAATTTCGTTTTTGGATAAGGGTGATTGCAATATTTCAACAAGTCAATTGAAATTTTCTTGCACGATTAGGGACAGTGGATGCCTAGAAAGATTTTTTTTTTAAATTAGTTTTAGGTTCCAGAGAGTAGATTCCTGAAAAAAATGTGTTTGTTTTATGAAAAATGTGAGTGTGTTACTGCTAAAAAGTTGATTTAAATTTCGTTTTTGGATAAGGGTGATTGCAATACTTCAACAAGCCAATTGAAATTTTCTTGCACGATTAGGGACAGTGGATGCATAGAAAGATTTCTTTTTTAAATTAGTATTAGGTTTCAGAGAGTAGATTCCTGAAAAAAATGTGTTTGTTTTATGAAAAATGTGAGGGTGTTACTGCTAAAAAGTTGATTTAAATTTCGTTTTTGAATAAGGGTGATTGCAATATTTCAACAAGTCAATTGAAATTTTCTTGCACGATTAGGGACAGTGGATGCCTAGAAAGATGTTTTTTTACAATTAGTTTTAGGTTCCAGAGAGTAGATTCCTGAAAAAAATGTGTTTGTTTTATGAAAAATGTGAGTGTGTTACTGCTAAAAAGTTGATTTAAATTTCGTTTTTGGATAAGGGTGATTGCAATATTTCAACAAGTTAATTGAAATTTTCTTGCAAGATTAGGGAGAGTGGATGCCTAGAAAGATGTTTTTTACAAATTCGTTATAGGTTCCAGAGAGTGGATTCCTGAAAAAAAAATTATTTGTTTCATGAAAAATGTGAGTGTGTTACTGCAAAAAAGTTGATTTAAATTTAGTTTCAGGATAGGTGTGAATGCATCATTTCAACAAGTCAATTGAAATTTTCTTGCAAGATTGGGGACAATGGATGCCTAGAAAGATGTTTTTTTTAAATTAGTTTTAGGTTTCAGAGAGTAGATTCCTGAAAAAAATGTGTTTGTTTTATGAAAAATGTGAGTGTGTTACTGCAAAAAAGTTGATTTAAATATCGTTTTTGGATAAGGGTGATTGCAATATTTCAATAAGTTAATTGAAATTTTCTTGGAAGATTAGGGGGAGTGGATGCCTAGAAAGATGTTTTTTTTAATTAGTTTTAGGTTTCAGAGAGTAGATTCCTGAAAAAAAGTGTTTGTTTTATGAAAAATGTGAGGGTGTTACTTCTAAAAAGTTGATTTAAATTTTGTTTTTGAATAAGGGTGATTGCAATATTTCAATAAGTCAATTGAAATTTTCTTGCACGATTAGGGACAGTGGATGCCTAGAAAGATATTTTTTTAAAATTAGTTTTAGGTTTCAGAGAGTAGATTCCTGAAAAAAATGTGTTTGTTTTATGAAAAATGTGAGTGTGTTACTGCTAAAAAGTTGATTTAAATTTCGTTTTTGGATAAGGGTGATTGCAATATTTCAACAAGTCAATTGAAATTTTCTTGCACGATTAGGGCCAGTGGATGCCTAGAAAGATGTTTTTTTAAAATTAGTTTTAGGTTCCAGAGAGTAGATTCCTGAAAAAAATGTGTTTGTTTTATGAAAAATGTGAGTGTGTTACTGCTAAAAAGTTGATTTAAATTTCGTTTTTGGATAAGGGTGATTGCAACACTTCAACAAGTCAATTGAAATTTTCTTGCACGATTAGGGACAGTGGATGCATAGAAAGATTTCTTTTTTAAATTAGTATTAGGTTTCAGAGAGTAGATTCCTGAAAAAAATGTGTTTGTTTTATGAAAAATGTGAGGGTGTTACTGCTAAAAAGTTGATTTAAATTTCGTTTTTGAATAAGGGTGATTGCAATATTTCAACAAGTCAATTGAAATTTTCTTGCACGATTAGGGACAGTGGATGCCTAGAAAGATGTTTTTTTAAAATTAGTTTTAGGTTCCAGAAAGTAGATTCCTGAAAAAAATGTGTTTGTTTTATGAAAAATGTGAGTGTGTTACTGCTAAAAAGTTGATTTAAATATCGTTTTTGGATAAGGGTGATTGCAATATTTCAATAAGTTAATTGAAATTTTCTTGGAAGATTAGGGAGAGTGGATGCCTAGAAAGATGTTTTTTTTAATTAGTTTTAGGTTTCAGAGAGTAGATTCCTGAAAAAAATGTGTTTGTTTTATAAAAAATGTGAGGGTGTTACTGCTAAAAAGTTGATTTAAATTTCGTTTTTGAATAAGGGTGATTGCAATATTTCAATAAGTCAATTGAAATTTTCTTGCACGATTAGGGACAGTGGATGCCTAGAAAGATGTTTTTTTTAAATTAGTTTTAGGTTCCAGAGAGTAGATTCCTGAAAAAAATGTGTTTGTTTTATGAAAAATGTGAGTGTGTTACTGCTAAAAAGTTGATTTAAATTTCATTTTTGGATAAGGGTGATTGCAATATTTCAACAAGTCAATTGAAATTTTCTTGCACGATTAGGGACAGTGGATGCCTAGAAAGATGTTTTTTTAAAATTAGTTTTAGGTTCCAGAGAGTAGATTCCTGAAAAAAGATGTGTTTGTTTTATGAAAAATGTGAGTGTGTTACTGCTAAAAAGTTGATTTAAATATCGTTTTTGGATAAGGGTGATTGCAATATTTCAACAAGTTAATTGAAATTTTCTTGCAAGATTAGGGAGAGTGGATGCCTAGAAAGATGTTTTTTACAAATTCGTTATAGGTTCCAGAGAGTGGATTCCTGAAAAAAAAATTATTTGTTTCATGAAAAATGTGAGTGTGTTACTGCAAAAAAGTTGATTTAAATTTAGTTTCAGGATAGGTGTGAATGCATCATTTCAACAAGTCAATTGAAATTTTCTTGCAAGATTGGGGACAATGGATGCCTAGAAAGATGTTTTTTTAAAATTAGTTTTAGGTTTCAGAGAGTAGATTCCTGGAAAAAATGTGTTTGTTTTATGAAAAATGTGAGTGTGTTACTGCTAAAAAGTTGATTTAAATTTCGTTTTTGGATAAGGGTGATTGCAATATTTCAACAAGTCAATTGAAATTTTCTTGCACGATTAGGGACAGTGGATGCCTAGAAAGATTTTTTTTTTAAATTAGTTTTAGGTTCCAGAGAGTAGATTCCTGAAAAAAATGTGTTTGTTTTATGAAAAATGTGAGTGTGTTACTGCTAAAAAGTTGATTTAAATTTCGTTTTTGGATAAGGGTGATTGCAATACTTCAACAAGCCAATTGAAATTTTCTTGCACGATTAGGGACAGTGGATGCATAGAAAGATTTCTTTTTTAAATTAGTATTAGGTTTCAGAGAGTAGATTCCTGAAAAAAATGTGTTTGTTTTATGAAAAATGTGAGGGTGTTACTGCTAAAAAGTTGATTTAAATTTCGTTTTTGAATAAGGGTGATTGCAATATTTCAACAAGTCAATTGAAATTTTCTTGCACGATTAGGGACAGTGGATGCCTAGAAAGATGTTTTTTTACAATTAGTTTTAGGTTCCAGAGAGTAGATTCCTGAAAAAAATGTGTTTGTTTTATGAAAAATGTGAGTGTGTTACTGCTAAAAAGTTGATTTAAATTTCGTTTTTGGATAAGGGTGATTGCAATATTTCAACAAGTTAATTGAAATTTTCTTGCAAGATTAGGGAGAGTGGATGCCTAGAAAGATGTTTTTTACAAATTCGTTATAGGTTCCAGAGAGTGGATTCCTGAAAAAAAAATTATTTGTTTCATGAAAAATGTGAGTGTGTTACTGCAAAAAAGTTGATTTAAATTTAGTTTCAGGATAGGTGTGAATGCATCATTTCAACAAGTCAATTGAAATTTTCTTGCAAGATTGGGGACAATGGATGCCTAGAAAGATGTTTTTTTTAAATTAGTTTTAGGTTTCAGAGAGTAGATTCCTGAAAAAAATGTGTTTGTTTTATGAAAAATGTGAGTGTGTTACTGCAAAAAAGTTGATTTAAATATCGTTTTTGGATAAGGGTGATTGCAATATTTCAATAAGTTAATTGAAATTTTCTTGGAAGATTAGGGGGAGTGGATGCCTAGAAAGATGTTTTTTTTAATTAGTTTTAGGTTTCAGAGAGTAGATTCCTGAAAAAAAGTGTTTGTTTTATGAAAAATGTGAGGGTGTTACTGCTAAAAAGTTGATTTAAATTTTGTTTTTGAATAAGGGTGATTGCAATATTTCAATAAGTCAATTGAAATTTTCTTGCACGATTAGGGACAGTGGATGCCTAGAAAGATATTTTTTTAAAATTAGTTTTAGGTTTCAGAGAGTAGATTCCTGAAAAAAATGTGTTTGTTTTATGAAAAATGTGAGTGTGTTACTGCTAAAAAGTTGATTTAAATTTCGTTTTTGGATAAGGGTGATTGCAATATTTCAACAAGTCAATTGAAATTTTCTTGCACGATTAGGGACAGTGGATGCCTAGAAAGATGTTTTTTTAAAATTAGTTTTAGGTTCCAGAGAGTAGATTCCTGAAAAAAAATGTGTTTGTTTTATGAAAAATGTGAGTGTGTTACTGCTAAAAAGTTGATTTAAATTTCGTTTTTGGATAAGGGTGATTGCAATACTTCAACAAGTCAATTGAAATTTTCTTGCACGATTAGGGACAGTGGATGCCTAGAAAGATGTTTTTTTAAAATTAGTTTTAGGTTCCAGAGAGTAGATTCCTGAAAAAAATGTGTTTGTTTTATGAAAAATGTGAGGGTGTTACTGCTAAAAAGTTGATTTAAATTTTGTTTTTGAATAAGGGTGATTGCAATATTTCAACAAGTCAATTGAAATTTTCTTGCACGATTAGGGACAGTGGATGCCTAGAAAGATGTTTTTTTTAAATTAGTTTTAGGTTCCAGAGAGTAGATTCCTGAAAAAAATGTGTTTGTTTTATGAAAAATGTGAGTGTGTTACTGCTAAAAAGTTGATTTAAATTTCATTTTTGGATAAGGGTGATTGCAATATTTCAACAAGTCAATTGAAATTTTCTTGCACGATTAGGGACAGTGGATGCCTAGAAAGATGTTTTTTTAAAATTAGTTTTAGGTTCCAGAGAGTAGATTCCTGAAAAAAGATGTGTTTGTTTTATGAAAAATGTGAGTGTGTTACTGCTAAAAAGTTGATTTAAATATCGTTTTTGGATAAGGTTGATTGCAATATTTCAACAAGTTAATTGAAATTTTCTTGCAAGATTAGGGAGAGTGGATGCCTAGAAAGATGTTTTTTACAAATTCGTTATAGGTTCCAGAGAGTGGATTCCTGAAAAAAAAATTATTTGTTTCATGAAAAATGTGAGTGTGTTACTGCAAAAAAGTTGATTTAAATTTAGTTTCAGGATAGGTGTGAATGCATCATTTCAACAAGTCAATTGAAATTTTCTTGCAAGATTGGGGACAATGGATGCCTAGAAAGATGTTTTTTTTAAATTAGTTTTAGATTTCAGAGAGTAGATTCCTGAAAAAAATGTGTTTGTTTTATGAAAAATGTGAGTGTGTTACTGCAAAAAAGTTGATTTAAATATCGTTTTTGGATAAGGGTGATTGCAATATTTCAATAAGTTAATCGAAATTTTCTTGGAAGATTAGGGAGAGTGGATGCCTAGAAAGATGTTTTTTTTTAATTAGTTTTAGGTTTCAGAGAGTTGATTCCTGAAAAAAATGTGTTTGTTTTATGAAAAATATGAGTGTGTTACTGCTAAAAAGTTTATTTAAATTTAGCTTCAGGATAGGCATGATTGCATTATTTCAACTAGTTAATTGAAATTTTCTTGCACGATTAGGGAGAGTGGATGCATAGAAAGATTTCTTTTTTAAATTAGTATTAGGTTTCACAGAGTAGATTCCTGAAAAAAATGTGTTTGTTTTATGAAAAATGTGAGGGTGTTACTGCTAAAAAGTTGATTTAAATTTCGTTTTTGAATAAGGGTGATTGCAATATTTCAATAAGTCAATTGAAATTTTCTTGCACGATTAGGGACAGTGGATGCCTAGAAAGATGTTTTTTTAAAATTAGTTTTAGGTTTCAGAGAGTAGATTCCTGAAAAAAATGTGTTTGTTTTATGAAAAATGTGAGTGTGTTACTGCTAAAAAGTTGATTTAAATTTCGTTTTTGGATAAGGGTGATTGCAATATTTCAACAAGTCAATTGAAATTTTCTTGCACGATTAGGGACAGTGGATGCCTAGAAAGATGTTTTTTTGAAATCAGTTTTAGGTTCCAGAGAGTAGATTCCTGAAAAAAAATGTGTTTGTTTTATGAAAAATGTGAGTGTGTTACTGCTAAAAAGTTGATTTAAATTTCGTTTTTGGATAAGGGTGATTGCAATACTTCAACAAGTCAATTGAAATTTTCTTGGACGATTAGGGACAGTGGATGCCTAGAAAGATGTTTTTTTAAAATTAGTTTTAGGTTCCAGAGAGTAGATTCCTGAAAAAAATGTGTTTGTTTTATGAAAAATGTGAGTGTGTTACTGCTAAAAAGTTGATTTAAATTTCGTTTTTGGATAAGGGTGATTGCAATACTTCAACAAGTCAATTGAAATTTTCTTGCACGATTAGGGACAGTGGATGCATAGAAAGATTTCTTTTTTAAATTAGTATTAGGTTTCAGAGAGTAGATTCCTGAAAAAAATGTGTTTGTTTTATGAAAAATGTGAGGGTGTTACTGCTAAAAAGTTGATTTAAATTTCGTTTTTGAATAAGGGTGATTGCAATATTTCAACAAGTCAATTGAAATTTTCTTGCACGATTAGGGACAGTGGATGCCTAGAAAGATATTTTTTTAAAAATTAGTTTTAGGTTCCAGAGAGTAGATTCCTGAAAAAAATGTGTTTGTTTTATGAAAAATGTGAGTGTGTTACTGCTAAAAAGTTGATTTAAATATCGTTTTTGGATAAGGGTGATTGCAATATTTCAATAAGTTAATTGAAATTTTCTTGGAAGATTAGGGAGAGTGGATGCCTAGAAAGATGTTTTTTTTAATTAGTTTTAGGTTTCAGAGAGTAGATTCCTGAAAAAAATGTGTTTGTTTTATGAAAAATGTGAGGGTGTTACTGCTAAAAAGTTGATTTAAATTACGTTTTTGAATAAGGGTGATTGCAATATTTCAACAAGTCAATTGAAATTTTCTTGCACGATTAGGGACAGTGGATGCCTAGAAAGATATTTTTTTTAAATTAGTTTTAGGTTTCAGAGAGTAGATTCCTGAAAAAAATGTGTTTGTTTTATGAAAAATGTGAGTGTGTTACTGCTAAAAAGTTGATTTAAATTTCATTTTTGGATAAGGGTGATTGGAATATTTCAACCAGTCAATTGAAATTTTCTTGCACGATTAGGAACAGTGGATGCCTAGAAAGATGTTTTTTTAAAATTAGTTTTAGGTTCCAGAGAGTAGATTCCTGAAAAAAATGTGTTTGTTTTATGAAAAATGTGAGTGTGTTACTGCTAAAAAGTTGATTTAAATTTCGTTTTTGGATAAGGGTGATTGCAATATTTCAACAAGTTAATTGAAATTTTCTTGCAAGATTAGGGAGAGTGGATGCCTAGAAAGATGTTTTTTACAAATTCGTTATAGGTTCCAGAGAGTGGATTCCTGAAAAAAAAATTATTTGTTTCATGAAAAATGTGAGTGTGTTACTGCAAAAAAGTTGATTTAAATTAAGTTTCAGGATAGGTGTGAATGCATCATTTCAACAAGTCAATTGAAATTTTCTTGCAAGATTGGGGACAATGGATGCCTAGAAAGATGTTTTTTTTAAATTAGTTTTAGGTTTCAGAGAGTAGATTCCTGAAAAAAATGTGTTTGTTTTATGAAAAATGTGAGTGTGTTACTGCAAAAAAGTTGATTTAAATATCGTTTTTGGATAAGGGTGATTGCAATATTTCAATAAGTTAATTGAAATTTTCTTGGAAGATTAGGGAGAGTGGATGCCTAGAAAGATGTTTTTTTTAATTAGCTTTAGGTTTCAGAGAGTAGATTCCTGAAAAAAATGTGTTTGTTTTATGAAAAATGTGAGTGTGTTACTGCTAAAAAGTTGATTTAAATTTCGTTTTTGGATAAGGGTGATTGCAATATTTCAACAAGTCAATTGAAATTTTCTTGCACGATTAGGGACAGTGGATGCCTAGAAAGATGTTTTTTTAAAATTAGTTTTAGGTTCCAGAGAGTAGATTCCTGAAAAAAAATGTGTTTGTTTTATGAAAAATGTGAGTGTGTTACTGCTAAAAAGTTGATTTAAATTTCGTTTTTGGATAAGGGTGATTGCAATACTTCAACAAGTCAATTGAAATTTTCTTGCACGATTAGGGACAGTGGATGCCTAGAAAGATGTTTTTTTTTAATTAGTTTTAGGTTCCAGAGAGTAGATTCCTGAAAAAAATGTGTTTGTTTTATGAAAAATGTGAGGGTGTTACTGCTAAAAAGTTGATTTAAATTTTGTTTTTGAATAAGGGTGATTGCAATATTTCAACAAGTCAATTGAAATTTTCTTGCACGATTAGGGACAGTGGATGCCTAGAAAGATGTTTTTTTTAAATTTAGGTTCCAGAGAGTAGATTCCTGAAAAAAATGTGTTTGTTTTATGAAAAATGTGAGTGTGTTACTGCTAAAAAGCTGATTTAAATTTCGTTTTTGGATAAGGGTGATTGCAATACTTCAACAAGTCAATTGAAATTTTCTTGCACGATTAGGGACAGTGGATGCATAGAAAGATTTCTTTTTTAAATTAGTATTAGGTTTCAGAGAGTAGATTCCTGAAAAAAATGTGTTTGTTTTATGAAAAATGTGAGTGTGTTACTGCTAAAAAGTTGATTTAAATTTCGTTTTTGGATAAGGGTGATTGCAATATTTCAACAAGTCAATTGAAATTTTCTTGCACGATTAGGGACAGTGGATGCCTAGAAAGATCTTTTTTTTAAATTAGTTTTAGGTTCCAGAGAGTAGATTCCTGAAAAAAATGTGTATGTTTTATGAAAAATGTGAGGGTGTTACTGCTAAAAAGTTGATTTAAATTTCGTTTTTGAATAAGGGTGATTGCAATATTTCAACAAGTCAATTGAAATTTTCTTGCACGATTAGGGACAGTGGATGCCTAGAAAGATGTTTTTTTAAAATTAGTTTTAGGTTCCAGAGAGTAGATTCCTGAAAAAAATGTGTTTGTTTTATGAAAAATGTGAGTGTGTTACTGCTAAAAAGTTGATTTAAATTTCATTTTTGGATAAGGGTGATTGCAATATTTCAACAAGTCAATTGAAATTTTCTTGCACGATTAGGGCCAGTGGATGCCTAGAAAGATGTTTTTTTTAAATTAGTTTTAGGTTCCAGAGAGTAGATTCCTGAAAAAAATGTGTTTGTTTTATGAAAAATGTGAGTGTGTTACTGCTAAAAAGTTGATTTAAATTTCGTTTTTGGATAAGGGTGATTGCAATACTTCAACAAGTCAATTGAAATTTTCTTGCACGATTAGGGACAGTGGATGCATAGAAAGATTTCTTTTTTAAATTAGTATTAGGTTTCAGAGAGTAGATTCCTGAAAAAAATGTGTTTGTTTTATGAAAAATGTGAGGGTGTTACTGCTAAAAAGTTGATTTAAATTTCGTTTTTGAATAAGGGTGATTGCAATATTTCAACAAGTCAATTGAAATTTTCTTGCACGATTAGGGACAGTGGATGCCTAGAAAGATGTTTTTTTAAAATTAGTTTTAGGTTCCAGAAAGTAGATTCCTGAAAAAAATGTGTTTGTTTTATGAAAAATGTGAGTGTGTTACTGCTAAAAAGTTGATTTAAATATCGTTTTTGGATAAGGGTGATTGCAATATTTCAATAAGTTAATTGAAATTTTCTTGGAAGATTAGGGAGAGTGGATGCCTAGAAAGATGTTTTTTTTAATTAGTTTTAGGTTTCAGAGAGTAGATTCCTGAAAAAAATGTGTTTGTTTTATAAAAAATGTGAGGGTGTTACTGCTAAAAAGTTGATTTAAATTTCGTTTTTGAATAAGGGTGATTGCAATATTTCAATAAGTCAATTGAAATTTTCTTGCACGATTAGGGACAGTGGATACCTAGACAGATGTTTTTTTAAAATTAGTTTTAGGTTTCAGAGAGTAGATTCCTGAAAAAAATGTGTTTGTTTTATGAAAAATGTGAGTGTGTTACTGCTAAAAAGTTGATTTAAATTTCGTTTTTGGATAAGGGTGATTGCAATATTTCAACAAGTCAATTGAAATTTTCTTGCACGATTAGGGACAGTGGATGCCTAGAAAGATGTTTTTTTAAAATTAGTTTTAGGTTCCAGAGAGTAGATTCCTGAAAAAAAATGTGTTTGTTTTATGAAAAATGTGAGTGTGTTACTGCTAAAAAGTTGATTTAAATTTCGATTTTGGATAAGGGTGATTGCAATACTTCAACAAGTCAATTGAAATTTTCTTGCACGATTAGGGACAGTGGATGCCTAGAAAGATGTTTTTTTAAAATTAGTTTTAGGTTCCAGAGAGTAGATTCCTGAAAAAAATGTGTTTGTTTTATGAAAAATGTGAGGGTGTTACTGCTAAAAAGTTGATTTAAATTTTGTTTTTGAATAAGGGTGATTGCAATATTTCAACAAGTCAATTGAAATTTTCTTGCACGATTAGGGACAGTGGATGCCTAGAAAGATGTTTTTTTTTAATTAGTTTTAGGTTCCAGAGAGTAGATTCCTGAAAAAAATGTGTTTGTTTTATGAAAAATGTGAGTGTGTTACTGCTAAAAAGTTGATTTAAATTTCATTTTTGGATAAGGGTGATTGCAATATTTCAACAAGTCAATTGAAATTTTCTTGCACGATTAGGGACAGTGGATGCCTAGAAAGATGTTTTTTTAAAATTAGTTTTAGGTTCCAGAGAGTAGATTCCTGAAAAAAGATGTGTTTGTTTTATGAAAAATGTGAGTGTGTTACTGCTAAAAAGTTGATTTAAATATCGTTTTTGGATAAGGGTGATTGCAATATTTCAACAAGTTAATTGAAATTTTCTTGCAAGATTAGGGAGAGTGGATGCCTAGAAAGATGTTTTTTACAAATTCGTTATAGGTTCCAGAGAGTGGATTCCTGAAAAAAAAATTATTTGTTTCATGAAAAATGTGAGTGTGTTACTGCAAAAAAGTTGATTTAAATTTAGTTTCAGGATAGGTGTGAATGCATCATTTCAACAAGTCAATTGAAATTTTCTTGCAAGATTGGGGACAATGGATGCCTAGAAAGATGTTTTTTTAAAATTAGTTTTAGGTTTCAGAGAGTAGATTCCTGGAAAAAATGTGTTTGTTTTATGAAAAATGTGAGTGTGTTACTGCTAAAAAGTTGATTTAAATTTCGTTTTTGGATAAGGGTGATTGCAATATTTCAACAAGTCAATTGAAATTTTCTTGCACGATTAGGGACAGTGGATGCCTAGAAAGATTTTTTTTTTAAATTAGTTTTAGGTTCCAGAGAGTAGATTCCTGAAAAAAATGTGTTTGTTTTATGAAAAATGTGAGTGTGTTACTGCTAAAAAGTTGATTTAAATTTCGTTTTTGGATAAGGGTGATTGCAATACTTCAACAAGCCAATTGAAATTTTCTTGCACGATTAGGGACAGTGGATGCATAGAAAGATTTCTTTTTTAAATTAGTATTAGGTTTCAGAGAGTAGATTCCTGAAAAAAATGTGTTTGTTTTATGAAAAATGTGAGGGTGTTACTGCTAAAAAGTTGATTTAAATTTCGTTTTTGAATAAGGGTGATTGCAATATTTCAACAAGTCAATTGAAATTTTCTTGCACGATTAGGGACAGTGGATGCCTAGAAAGATGTTTTTTTACAATTAGTTTTAGGTTCCAGAGAGTAGATTCCTGAAAAAAATGTGTTTGTTTTATGAAAAATGTGAGTGTGTTACTGCTAAAAAGTTGATTTAAATTTCGTTTTTGGATAAGGGTGATTGCAATATTTCAACAAGTTAATTGAAATTTTCTTGCAAGATTAGGGAGAGTGGATGCCTAGAAAGATGTTTTTTACAAATTCGTTATAGGTTCCAGAGAGTGGATTCCTGAAAAAAAAATTATTTGTTTCATGAAAAATGTGAGTGTGTTACTGCAAAAAAGTTGATTTAAATTTAGTTTCAGGATAGGTGTGAATGCATCATTTCAACAAGTCAATTGAAATTTTCTTGCAAGATTGGGGACAATGGATGCCTAGAAAGATGTTTTTTTTAAATTAGTTTTAGGTTTCAGAGAGTAGATTCCTGAAAAAAATGTGTTTGTTTTATGAAAAATGTGAGTGTGTTACTGCAAAAAAGTTGATTTAAATATCGTTTTTGGATAAGGGTGATTGCAATATTTCAATAAGTTAATTGAAATTTTCTTGGAAGATTAGGGGGAGTGGATGCCTAGAAAGATGTTTTTTTTAATTAGTTTTAGGTTTCAGAGAGTAGATTCCTGAAAAAAAGTGTTTGTTTTATGAAAAATGTGAGGGTGTTACTGCTAAAAAGTTGATTTAAATTTTGTTTTTGAATAAGGGTGATTGCAATATTTCAATAAGTCAATTGAAATTTTCTTGCACGATTAGGGACAGTGGATGCCTAGAAAGATATTTTTTTAAAATTAGTTTTAGGTTTCAGAGAGTAGATTCCTGAAAAAAATGTGTTTGTTTTATGAAAAATGTGAGTGTGTTACTGCTAAAAAGTTGATTTAAATTTCGTTTTTGGATAAGGGTGATTGCAATATTTCAACAAGTCAATTGAAATTTTCTTGCACGATTAGGGACAGTGGATGCCTAGAAAGATGTTTTTTTAAAATTAGTTTTAGGTTCCAGAGAGTAGATTCCTGAAAAAAAATGTGTTTGTTTTATGAAAAATGTGAGTGTGTTACTGCTAAAAAGTTGATTTAAATTTCGTTTTTGGATAAGGGTGATTGCAATACTTCAACAAGTCAATTGAAATTTTCTTGCACGATTAGGGACAGTGGATGCCTAGAAAGATGTTTTTTTAAAATTAGTTTTAGGTTCCAGAGAGTAGATTCCTGAAAAAAATGTGTTTGTTTTATGAAAAATGTGAGGGTGTTACTGCTAAAAAGTTGATTTAAATTTTGTTTTTGAATAAGGGTGATTGCAATATTTCAACAAGTCAATTGAAATTTTCTTGCACGATTAGGGACAGTGGATGCCTAGAAAGATGTTTTTTTTAAATTAGTTTTAGGTTCCAGAGAGTAGATTCCTGAAAAAAATGTGTTTGTTTTATGAAAAATGTGAGTGTGTTACTGCTAAAAAGTTGATTTAAATTTCATTTTTGGATAAGGGTGATTGCAATATTTCAACAAGTCAATTGAAATTTTCTTGCACGATTAGGGACAGTGGATGCCTAGAAAGATGTTTTTTTAAAATTAGTTTTAGGTTCCAGAGAGTAGATTCCTGAAAAAAGATGTGTTTGTTTTATGAAAAATGTGAGTGTGTTACTGCTAAAAAGTTGATTTAAATATCGTTTTTGGATAAGGTTGATTGCAATATTTCAACAAGTTAATTGAAATTTTCTTGCAAGATTAGGGAGAGTGGATGCCTAGAAAGATGTTTTTTACAAATTCGTTATAGGTTCCAGAGAGTGGATTCCTGAAAAAAAAATTATTTGTTTCATGAAAAATGTGAGTGTGTTACTGCAAAAAAGTTGATTTAAATTTAGTTTCAGGATAGGTGTGAATGCATCATTTCAACAAGTCAATTGAAATTTTCTTGCAAGATTGGGGACAATGGATGCCTAGAAAGATGTTTTTTTTAAATTAGTTTTAGATTTCAGAGAGTAGATTCCTGAAAAAAATGTGTTTGTTTTATGAAAAATGTGAGTGTGTTACTGCAAAAAAGTTGATTTAAATATCGTTTTTGGATAAGGGTGATTGCAATATTTCAATAAGTTAATTGAAATTTTCTTGGAAGATTAGGGAGAGTGGATGCCTAGAAAGATGTTTTTTTTAATTAGTTTTAGGTTTCAGAGAGTTGATTCCTGAAAAAAATGTGTTTGTTTTATGAAAAATATGAGTGTGTTACTGCTAAAAAGTTTATTTAAATTTAGCTTCAGGATAGGCATGATTGCATTATTTCAACTAGTTAATTGAAATTTTCTTGCACGATTAGGGAGAGTGGATGCATAGAAAGATTTCTTTTTTAAATTAGTATTAGGTTTCACAGAGTAGATTCCTGAAAAAAATGTGTTTGTTTTATGAAAAATGTGAGGGTGTTACTGCTAAAAAGTTGATTTAAATTTCGTTTTTGAATAAGGGTGATTGCAATATTTCAATAAGTCAATTGAAATTTTCTTGCACGATTAGGGACAGTGGATGCCTAGAAAGATGTTTTTTTAAAATTAGTTTTAGGTTTCAGAGAGTAGATTCCTGAAAAAAATGTGTTTGTTTTATGAAAAATGTGAGTGTGTTACTGCTAAAAAGTTGATTTAAATTTCGTTTTTGGATAAGGGTGATTGCAATATTTCAACAAGTCAATTGAAATTTTCTTGCACGATTAGGGACAGTGGATGCCTAGAAAGATGTTTTTTTGAAATCAGTTTTAGGTTCCAGAGAGTAGATTCCTGAAAAAAAATGTGTTTGTTTTATGAAAAATGTGAGTGTGTTACTGCTAAAAAGTTGATTTAAATTTCGTTTTTGGATAAGGGTGATTGCAATACTTCAACAAGTCAATTGAAATTTTCTTGGACGATTAGGGACAGTGGATGCCTAGAAAGATGTTTTTTTAAAATTAGTTTTAGGTTCCAGAGAGTAGATTCCTGAAAAAAATGTGTTTGTTTTATGAAAAATGTGAGTGTGTTACTGCTAAAAAGTTGATTTAAATTTCGTTTTTGGATAAGGGTGATTGCAATACTTCAACAAGTCAATTGAAATTTTCTTGCACGATTAGGGACAGTGGATGCATAGAAAGATTTCTTTTTTAAATTAGTATTAGGTTTCAGAGAGTAGATTCCTGAAAAAAATGTGTTTGTTTTATGAAAAATGTGAGGGTGTTACTGCTAAAAAGTTGATTTAAATTTCGTTTTTGAATAAGGGTGATTGCAATATTTCAACAAGTCAATTGAAATTTTCTTGCACGATTAGGGACAGTGGATGCCTAGAAAGATATTTTTTTAAAAATTAGTTTTAGGTTCCAGAGAGTAGATTCCTGAAAAAAATGTGTTTGTTTTATGAAAAATGTGAGTGTGTTACTGCTAAAAAGTTGATTTAAATATCGTTTTTGGATAAGGGTGATTGCAATATTTCAATAAGTTAATTGAAATTTTCTTGGAAGATTAGGGAGAGTGGATGCCTAGAAAGATGTTTTTTTTAATTAGTTTTAGGTTTCAGAGAGTAGATTCCTGAAAAAAATGTGTTTGTTTTATGAAAAATGTGAGGGTGTTACTGCTAAAAAGTTGATTTAAATTACGTTTTTGAATAAGGGTGATTGCAATATTTCAACAAGTCAATTGAAATTTTCTTGCACGATTAGGGACAGTGGATGCCTAGAAAGATATTTTTTTTAAATTAGTTTTAGGTTTCAGAGAGTAGATTCCTGAAAAAAATGTGTTTGTTTTATGAAAAATGTGAGTGTGTTACTGCTAAAAAGTTGATTTAAATTTCATTTTTGGATAAGGGTGATTGGAATATTTCAACCAGTCAATTGAAATTTTCTTGCACGATTAGGAACAGTGGATGCCTAGAAAGATGTTTTTTTAAAATTAGTTTTAGGTTCCAGAGAGTAGATTCCTGAAAAAAATGTGTTTGTTTTATGAAAAATGTGAGTGTGTTACTGCTAAAAAGTTGATTTAAATTTCGTTTTTGGATAAGGGTGATTGCAATATTTCAACAAGTTAATTGAAATTTTCTTGCAAGATTAGGGAGAGTGGATGCCTAGAAAGATGTTTTTTACAAATTCGTTATAGGTTCCAGAGAGTGGATTCCTGAAAAAAAAATTATTTGTTTCATGAAAAATGTGAGTGTGTTACTGCAAAAAAGTTGATTTAAATTAAGTTTCAGGATAGGTGTGAATGCATCATTTCAACAAGTCAATTGAAATTTTCTTGCAAGATTGGGGACAATGGATGCCTAGAAAGATGTTTTTTTTAAATTAGTTTTAGGTTTCAGAGAGTAGATTCCTGAAAAAAATGTGTTTGTTTTATGAAAAATGTGAGTGTGTTACTGCAAAAAAGTTGATTTAAATATCGTTTTTGGATAAGGGTGATTGCAATATTTCAATAAGTTAATTGAAATTTTCTTGGAAGATTAGGGAGAGTGGATGCCTAGAAAGATGTTTTTTTTAATTAGCTTTAGGTTTCAGAGAGTAGATTCCTGAAAAAAATGTGTTTGTTTTATGAAAAATGTGAGTGTGTTACTGCTAAAAAGTTGATTTAAATTTCGTTTTTGGATAAGGGTGATTGCAATATTTCAACAAGTCAATTGAAATTTTCTTGCACGATTAGGGACAGTGGATGCCTAGAAAGATGTTTTTTTAAAATTAGTTTTAGGTTCCAGAGAGTAGATTCCTGAAAAAAAATGTGTTTGTTTTATGAAAAATGTGAGTGTGTTACTGCTAAAAAGTTGATTTAAATTTCGTTTTTGGATAAGGGTGATTGCAATACTTCAACAAGTCAATTGAAATTTTCTTGCACGATTAGGGACAGTGGATGCCTAGAAAGATGTTTTTTTTAATTAGTTTTAGGTTCCAGAGAGTAGATTCCTGAAAAAAATGTGTTTGTTTTATGAAAAATGTGAGGGTGTTACTGCTAAAAAGTTGATTTAAATTTTGTTTTTGAATAAGGGTGATTGCAATATTTCAACAAGTCAATTGAAATTTTCTTGCACGATTAGGGACAGTGGATGCCTAGAAAGATGTTTTTTTTAAATTTAGGTTCCAGAGAGTAGATTCCTGAAAAAAATGTGTTTGTTTTATGAAAAATGTGAGTGTGTTACTGCTAAAAAGCTGATTTAAATTTCGTTTTTGGATAAGGGTGATTGCAATACTTCAACAAGTCAATTGAAATTTTCTTGCACGATTAGGGACAGTGGATGCATAGAAAGATTTCTTTTTTAAATTAGTATTAGGTTTCAGAGAGTAGATTCCTGAAAAAAATGTGTTTGTTTTATGAAAAATGTGAGGGTGTTACTGCTAAAAAGTTGATTTAAATTTCGTTTTTGAATAAGGGTGATTGCAATATTTCAATAAGTCAATTGAAATTTTCTTGCACGATTAGGGACAGTGGATGCCTAGAAAGATGTTTTTTTAAAATTAGTTTTAGGTTCCAGAGAGTAGATTCCTGAAAAAAGATGTGTTTGTTTTATGAAAAATGTGAGTGTGTTACTGCTAAAAAGTTGATTTAAATATCGTTTTTGGATAAGGGTGATTGCAATATTTCAACAAGTTAATTGAAATTTTTTTGCAAGATTAGGGAGAGTGGATGCCTAGAAAGATGTTTTTTACAAATTCGTTATAGGTTCCAGAGAGTGGATTCCTGAAAAAAAAAATATTTGTTTCATGAAAAATGTGAGTGTGTTACTGCAAAAAAGTTGATTTAAATTTAGTTTCAGGATAGGTGTGAATGCATCATTTCAACAAGTCAATTGAAATTTTCTTGCAAGATTGGGGACAATGGATACCTAGAAAGATGTTTTTTTTAAATTAGTTTTAGGTTTCAGAGAGTAGATTCCTGAAAAAAATGTGTTTGTTTTATGAAAAATGTGAGTGTGTTTTTGCAAAAAAGTTGATTTAAATATCGTTTTTGGATAAGGGTGATTGCAATATTTCAATAAGTTAATTGAAATTTTCTTGGAAGATTAGGGAGAGTGGATGCCTAGAAAGATGTTTTTTTTTAATTAGTTTTAGGTTTCAGAGAGTAGATTCCTGAAAAAATGTGTTTGTTTTATGAAGAATGTGAGGGTGTTACTGCTAAAAAGTTGATTTAAATTTCGTTTTTGAATAAGGGTGATTGCAATATTTCAACAAGTCCATTGAAATTTTCTTGCACGATTAGGGACAGTGGATGCCTAGAAAGATGTTTTTTTAAAATTAGTTTTAGGTTCCAGAGAGTAGATTCCTGAAAAAAATGTGTTTGTTTTATGAAAAATGTGAGGGTGTTACTGCTAAAAAGTTGATTTAAATTTCGTTTTTGAATAAGGGTGATTGCAATATTTCAACAAGTCCATTGAAATTTTCTTGCACGATTAGGGACAGTGGATGCCTAGAAAGATGTTTTTTTTAAATTAGTTTTAGGTTCCAGAGAGTAGATTCCTGAAAAAAATGTGTTTGTTTTATGAAAAATGTGAGTGTGTTACTGCTAAAAAGTTGATTTAAATATCGTTTTTGGATAAGGGTGATTGCAATATTTCAACAAGTTAATTGAAATTTTCTTGCAAGATTAGGGAGAGTGGATGCCTAGAAAGATGTTTTTTACAAATTCGTTATAGGTTCTAGAGAGTGGATTCCTGAAAAAAAAAATATTTGTTTCATGAAAAATGTGAGTGTGTTACTGCAAAAAAGTTGATTTAAATTTAGTTTCAGGATAGGTGTGAATGCATCATTTCAACAAGTCAATTGAAATTTTCTTGCAAGATTGGGGACAATGGATGCCTAGAAAGATGTTTTTTTTAAATTAGTTTTAGGTTTCAGAGAGTAAAATCCTGAAAAAAATGTGTTTGTTTTATGAAAAATGTGAGTGTGTTACTACAAAAAAGTTGATTTAAATATCGTTTTTGGATAAGGGTGATTGCAATATTTCAATAAGTTAATTGAAATTTTCTTGGAAGATTAGGGAGAGTGGATGCCTAGAAAGATGTTTTTTTTAATTAGTTTTAGGTTTCAGAGAGTAGATTCCTGAAAAAAATGTGTTTGTTTTATGAAAAATGTGAGTGTGTTAGTGCTAAAAAGTTGATTTAAATTTCATTTTTGGATAAGGGTGATTGCAATATTTCAACAAGTCAATTGAAATTTTCTTGCACGATTAGGGACAGTGGATGCCTAGAAAGATGTTTTTTTAAAATTAGTTTTAGGTTCCAGAGAGTAGATTACTGAAAAAAATGTGTTTGTTTTATGAAAAATGTGAGTGTGTTACTGCTAAAAAGTTGATTTAAATTTCGTTTTTGGATAAGGGTGATTGCAATACTTCAACTAGTCAATTGAAATTTTCTTGCACGATTAGGGACAGTGGATGCCTAGAAAGATGTTTTTTTAAAATTAGTTTTAGGTTCCAGAGAGTAGATTCCTGAAAAAAATGTGTTTGTTTTATGAAAAATGTGAGGGTGTTACTGCTAAAAAGTTGATTTAAATTTCGTTTTTGAATAAGGGTGATTGCAATATTTCAACAAGTCAATTGAAATTTTCTTGCACGATTAGGGACAGTGGATGCCTAGAAAGATGTTTTTTTAAAATTAGTTTTAGGTTCCAGAGAGTAGATTCCTGAAAAAAATGTGTTTGTTTTATGAAAAATGTGAGTGTGTTACTGCTAAAAAGTTGATTTAAATTTCATTTTTGGATAAGGGTGATTGCAATATTTCAACAAGTCAATTGAAATTTTCTTGCACGATTAGGGACAGTGGATGCCTAGAAAGATGTTTTTTTAAAATTAGTTTTAGGTTCTAGAGAGTAGATTCCTGAAAAAAATGTGTTTGTTTTATGAAAAATGTGAGTGTGTTACTGCTAAAAAGTTGATTTAAATATCGTTTTTGGATAAGGGTGATTGCAATATTTCAATAAGTTAATTGAAATTTTCTTGGAAGATTAGGGAGAGTGGATGCCTAGAAAGATGTTTTTTTTAATTAGTTTTAGGTTTCAGAGAGTAGATTCCTGAAATAAATGTGTTTGTTTTATGAAAAATGTGAGGGTGTTACTGCTAAAAAGTTGATTTAAATTTCGTTTTTGAATAAGGGTGATTGCAATATTTCAACAAGTCAATTGAAATTTTCTTGCACGATTAGGGACAGTGGATGCCTAGAAAGATATTTTTTTAAAATTAGTTTTAGGTTTCAGAGAGTAGATTCCTGAAAAAAATGTGTTTGTTTTATGAAAAATGTGAGTGTGTTACTGCTAAAAAGTTGATTTAAATTTCGTTTTTGGATAAGGGTGATTGCAATATTTCAACAAGTCAATCGAAATTTTCTTGCACGATTAGGGACAGTGGATGCCTAGAAAGATTTTTTTTAAAATTAGTTTTAGGTTCCAGAGAGTAGATTCCTGAAATAAATGTGTTTGTTTTATGAAAAATGTGAGTGTGTTACTGCTAAAAAGTTGTTTTAAATATCGTTTTTGGATAAGGGTGATTGCAATATTTCAATAAGTTAATTGACATTTTCTTGGAAGATTAGGGAGAGTGGATGCCTAGAAAGATGTTTTTTTTAATTAGTTTTAGGTTTCAGAGAGTAGATTCCTGAAAAAAATGTGTTTGTTTTATGAAAAATGTGAGGGTGTTACTGCTAAAAAGTTGATTTAAATTTCATTTTTGGATAAGGGTGATTGCAATATTTCAACAAGTCAATTGAAATTTTCTTGCACGATTAGGGACAGTGGATGCCTAGAAAGATGTTTTTTTAAAATTAGTTTTAGGTTCCAGAGAGTAGATTACTGAAAAAAATGTGTTTGTTTTATGAAAAATGTGAGTGTGTTACTGCTAAAAAGTTGATTTAAATTTCGTTTTTGGATAAGGGTGATTGCAATACTTCAACTAGTCAATTGAAATTTTCTTGCACGATTAGGGACAGTGGATGCCTAGAAAGATGTTTTTTTAAAATTAGTTTTAGGTTCCAGAGAGTAGATTCCTGAAAAAAATGTGTTTGTTTTATGAAAAATGTGAGGGTGTTACTGCTAAAAAGTTGATTTAAATTTCGTTTTTGAATAAGGGTGATTGCAATATTTCAACAAGTCAATTGAAATTTTCTTGCACGATTAGGGACAGTGGATGCCTAGAAAGATGTTTTTTTAAAATTAGTTTTAGGTTCCAGAGAGTAGATTCCTGAAAAAAATGTGTTTGTTTTATGAAAAATGTGAGTGTGTTACTGCTAAAAAGTTGATTTAAATTTCATTTTTGGATAAGGGTGATTGCAATATTTCAACAAGTCAATTGAAATTTTCTTGCACGATTAGGGACAGTGGATGCCTAGAAAGATGTTTTTTTAAAATTAGTTTTAGGTTCCAGAGAGTAGATTCCTGAAAAAAATGTGTTTGTTTTATGAAAAATGTGAGTGTGTTACTGCTAAAAAGTTGATTTAAATATCGTTTTTGGATAAGGGTGATTGCAATATTTCAATAAGTTAATTGAAATTTTCTTGGAAGATTAGGGAGAGTGGATGCCTAGAAAGATGTTTTTTTTAATTAGTTTTAGGTTTCAGAGAGTAGATTCCTGAAATAAATGTGTTTGTTTTATGAAAAATGTGAGGGTGTTACTGCTAAAAAGTTGATTTAAATTTCGTTTTTGAATAAGGGTGATTGCAATATTTCAACAAGTCAATTGAAATTTTCTTGCACGATTAGGGACAGTGGATGCCTAGAAAGATATTTTTTTAAAATTAGTTTTAGGTTTCAGAGAGTAGATTCCTGAAAAAAATGTGTTTGTTTTATGAAAAATGTGAGTGTGTTACTGCTAAAAAGTTGATTTAAATTTCGTTTTTGGATAAGGGTGATTGCAATATTTCAACAAGTCAATCGAAATTTTCTTGCACGATTAGGGACAGTGGATGCCTAGAAAGATTTTTTTTAAAATTAGTTTTAGGTTCCAGAGAGTAGATTCCTGAAATAAATGTGTTTGTTTTATGAAAAATGTGAGTGTGTTACTGCTAAAAAGTTGTTTTAAATATCGTTTTTGGATAAGGGTGATTGCAATATTTCAATAAGTTAATTGACATTTTCTTGGAAGATTAGGGAGAGTGGATGCCTAGAAAGATGTTTTTTTTAATTAGTTTTAGGTTTCAGAGAGTAGATTCCTGAAAAAAATGTGTTTGTTTTATGAAAAATGTGAGGGTGTTACTGCTAAAAAGTTGATTTAAATTTCGTTTTTGAATAAGGGTGATTGCAATATTTTAACAAGTCAATTGACATTTTCTTGCACGATTAGGGACAGTGGATGCCTAGAAAGATATTTTTTTAAAATTAGTTTTAGGTTTCAGAGAGTAGATTCCTGAAAAAAATGTGTTTGTTTTATGAAAAATGTGAGTGTGTTACTGCTAAAAAGTTGATTTAAATTTCGTTTTTGGATAAGGGTGATTGCAATACTTCAACAAGTCAATTGAAATTTTCTCGCACGATTAGGGACAGTGGATGCCTAGAAAGATTTTTTTTAAAATTAGTTTTAGGTTCCAGAGAGTAGATTCCTGAAAAAAATGTGTTTGTTTTATGAAAAATGTGAGTGTGTTACTGCTAAAAAGTTGATTTAAATTTCGTTTTTGGATAAGGGTGATTGCAATACTTCAACAAGTCAATTGAAATTTTCTTGCACGATTAGGGACAGTGGATGCATAGAAAGATTTCTTTTTTAAATTAGTATTAGGTTTCAGAGAGTAGATTCCTGAAAAAAATGTGTTTGTTTTATGAAAAATGTGAGGGTGTTACTGCTAAAAAGTTGATTTAAATTTCGTTTTTGAATAAGGGTGATTGCAATATTTCAACAAGTCAATTGAAATTTTCTTGCACGATTAGGGACAGTGGATGCCTAGAAAGATGTTTTTTTAAAATTAGTTTTAGGTCCCAGAGAGTAGATTCCTGAAAAAAATTTGTTTGTTTTATGAAAAATGTGAGTGTGTTACTGCTAAAAAGTTGATTTAAATATCGTTTTTGGATAAGGGTGATTGCAATATTTCAATAAGTTAATTGAAATTTTCTTGGAAGATTAGGGAGAGTGGATGCCTAGAAAGATGTTTTTTTTAATTCGTTTTAGGTTTCAGAGAGTAGATTCCTGAAAAAAATGTGTTTGTTTTATGAAAAATGTGAGGGTGTTACTGCTAAAAAGTAGATTTAAATTACGTTTTTGAATAAGGGTGATTGCAATATTTCAACAAGTCAATTGAAATTTTCTTGCACGATTAGGGACAGTGGATGCCTAGAAAGATATTTTTTTTAAATTAGTTTTAGGTTTCAGAGAGTAGATTCCTGAAAAAAATGTGTTTGTTTTATGAAAAATGTGAGTGTGTTACTGCTAAAAAGTTGATTTAAATTTCGTTTTTGGATAAGGGTGATTGCAATATTTCAACAAGTTAATTGAAATTTTCTTGCAAGATCAGGGGGAGTGGATGCCTAGAAAGATGTTTTTTACAAATTCGTTATAGGTTCCAGAGAGTGGATTCCTGAAAAAAAATTATTTGTTTCATGAAAAATGTGAGTGTGTTACTGCAAAAAAGTTGATTTAAATTTAGTTTCAGGATAGGTGTGAATGCATCATTTCAACAAGTCAATTGAAATTTTCTTGCAAGATTGGGGACAATGGATGCCTAGAAAGATGTTTTTTTTAAATTAGTTTTAGGTTTCAGAGAGTAGATTCCTGAAAAAAATGTGTTTGTTTTATGAAAAATGTGAGTGTGTTACTGCAAAAAAGTTGATTTAAATATCGTTTTTGGATAAGGGTGATTGCAATATTTCAATAGGTTAATTGAAATTTTCTTGGAAGATTAGGGGGAGTGGATGCCTAGAAAGATGTTTTTTTTAATTAGTTTTAGGTTTCAGAGAGTAGATTCCTGAAAAAAATGTGTTTGTTTTATGAAAAATGTGAGGGTGTTACTGCTAAAAAGTTGATTTAAATTTCGTTTTTGAATAAGGGTGATTGCAATATTTCAATAAGTCAATTGAAATTTTCTTGCACGATTAGGGACAGTGGATGCCTAGAAAGATGTTTTTTTAAAATTAGTTTTAGGTTTCAGAGAGTAGATTCCTGAAAAAAATGTGTTTGTTTTATGAAAAATGTGAGTGTGTTACTGCTAAAAAGTTGATTTAAATTTCGTTTTTGGATAAGGGTGATTGCAATATTTCAACAAGTCAATTGAAATTTTCTTGCACGATTAGGGACAGTGGATGCCTAGAAAGATGTTTTTTTAAAATTAGTTTTAGGTTCCAGAGAGTAGATTCCTGAAAAAAAATGTGTTTGTTTTATGAAAAATGTGAGTGTGTTACTGCTAAAAAGTTGATTTAAATTTCGTTTTTGGATAAGGGTGATTGCAATACTTCAACAAGTCAATTGAAATTTTCTTGCACGATTAGGGACAGTGGATGCCTAGAAAGATGTTTTTTTTTAATTAGTTTTAGGTTCCAGAGAGTAGATTCCTGAAAAAAATGTGTTTGTTTTATGAAAAATGTGAGGGTGTTACTGCTAAAAAGTTGATTTAAATTTTGTTTTTGAATAAGGGTGATTGCAATATTTCAACAAGTCAATTGAAATTTTCTTGCACGATTAGGGACAGTGGATGCCTAGAAAGATGTTTTTTTTAAATTAGTTTTAGGTTCCAGAGAGTAGATTCCTGAAAAAAATGTGTTTGTTTTATGAAAAATGTGAGTGTGTTACTGCTAAAAAGCTGATTTAAATTTCGTTTTTGGATAAGGGTGATTGCAATACTTCAACAAGTCAATTGAAATTTTCTTGCACGATTAGGGACAGTGGATGCATAGAAAGATTTCTTTTTTAAATTAGTATTAGGTTTCAGAGAGTAGATTCCTGAAAAAAATGTGTTTGTTTTATGAAAAATGTGAGGGTGTTACTGCTAAAAAGTTGATTTAAATTTCGTTTTTGAATAAGGGTGATTGCAATATTTCAATAAGTCAATTGAAATTTTCTTGCACGATTAGGGACAGTGGATGCCTAGAAAGATGTTTTTTTAAAATTAGTTTTAGGTTCCAGAGAGTAGATTCCTGAAAAAAATGTGTTTGTTTTATGAAAAATGTGAGTGTGTTACTGCTAAAAAGTTGATTTAAATTTCATTTTTGGATAAGGGTGATTGCAATATTTCAACAAGTCAATTGAAATTTTCTTGCACGATTAGGGACAGTGGATGCCTAGAAAGATGTTTTTTTAAAATTAGTTTTAGGTTCCAGAGAGTAGATTCCTGAAAAAAGATGTGTTTGTTTTATGAAAAATGTGAGTGTGTTACTGCTAAAAAGTTGATTTAAATATCGTTTTTGGATAAGGGTGATTGCAATATTTCAACAAGTTAATTGAAATTTTTTTGCAAGATTAGGGAGAGTGGATGCCTAGAAAGATGTTTTTTACAAATTCGTTATAGGTTCCAGAGAGTGGATTCCTGAAAAAAAAAATATTTGTTTCATGAAAAATGTGAGTGTGTTACTGCAAAAAAGTTGATTTAAATTTAGTTTCAGGATAGGTGTGAATGCATCATTTCAACAAGTCAATTGAAATTTTCTTGCAAGATTGGGGACAATGGATACCTAGAAAGATGTTTTTTTTAAATTAGTTTTAGGTTTCAGAGAGTAGATTCCTGAAAAAAATGTGTTTGTTTTATGAAAAATGTGAGTGTGTTTTTGCAAAAAAGTTGATTTAAATATCGTTTTTGGATAAGGGTGATTGCAATATTTCAATAAGTTAATTGAAATTTTCTTGGAAGATTAGGGAGAGTGGATGCCTAGAAAGATGTTTTTTTTTAATTAGTTTTAGGTTTCAGAGAGTAGATTCCTGAAAAAATGTGTTTGTTTTATGAAGAATGTGAGGGTGTTACTGCTAAAAAGTTGATTTAAATTTCGTTTTTGAATAAGGGTGATTGCAATATTTCAACAAGTCCATTGAAATTTTCTTGCACGATTAGGGACAGTGGATGCCTAGAAAGATGTTTTTTTAAAATTAGTTTTAGGTTCCAGAGAGTAGATTCCTGAAAAAAATGTGTTTGTTTTATGAAAAATGTGAGGGTGTTACTGCTAAAAAGTTGATTTAAATTTCGTTTTTGAATAAGGGTGATTGCAATATTTCAACAAGTCCATTGAAATTTTCTTGCACGATTAGGGACAGTGGATGCCTAGAAAGATGTTTTTTTTAAATTAGTTTTAGGTTCCAGAGAGTAGATTCCTGAAAAAAATGTGTTTGTTTTATGAAAAATGTGAGTGTGTTACTGCTAAAAAGTTGATTTAAATATCGTTTTTGGATAAGGGTGATTGCAATATTTCAACAAGTTAATTGAAATTTTCTTGCAAGATTAGGGAGAGTGGATGCCTAGAAAGATGTTTTTTACAAATTCGTTATAGGTTCTAGAGAGTGGATTCCTGAAAAAAAAAATATTTGTTTCATGAAAAATGTGAGTGTGTTACTGCAAAAAAGTTGATTTAAATTTAGTTTCAGGATAGGTGTGAATGCATCATTTCAACAAGTCAATTGAAATTTTCTTGCAAGATTGGGGACAATGGATGCCTAGAAAGATGTTTTTTTTAAATTAGTTTTAGGTTTCAGAGAGTAAAATCCTGAAAAAAATGTGTTTGTTTTATGAAAAATGTGAGTGTGTTACTACAAAAAAGTTGATTTAAATATCGTTTTTGGATAAGGGTGATTGCAATATTTCAATAAGTTAATTGAAATTTTCTTGGAAGATTAGGGAGAGTGGATGCCTAGAAAGATGTTTTTTTTAATTAGTTTTAGGTTTCAGAGAGTAGATTCCTGAAAAAAATGTGTTTGTTTTATGAAAAATGTGAGTGTGTTAGTGCTAAAAAGTTGATTTAAATTTCATTTTTGGATAAGGGTGATTGCAATATTTCAACAAGTCAATTGAAATTTTCTTGCACGATTAGGGACAGTGGATGCCTAGAAAGATGTTTTTTTAAAATTAGTTTTAGGTTCCAGAGAGTAGATTACTGAAAAAAATGTGTTTGTTTTATGAAAAATGTGAGTGTGTTACTGCTAAAAAGTTGATTTAAATTTCGTTTTTGGATAAGGGTGATTGCAATACTTCAACTAGTCAATTGAAATTTTCTTGCACGATTAGGGACAGTGGATGCCTAGAAAGATGTTTTTTTAAAATTAGTTTTAGGTTCCAGAGAGTAGATTCCTGAAAAAAATGTGTTTGTTTTATGAAAAATGTGAGGGTGTTACTGCTAAAAAGTTGATTTAAATTTCGTTTTTGAATAAGGGTGATTGCAATATTTCAACAAGTCAATTGAAATTTTCTTGCACGATTAGGGACAGTGGATGCCTAGAAAGATGTTTTTTTAAAATTAGTTTTAGGTTCCAGAGAGTAGATTCCTGAAAAAAATGTGTTTGTTTTATGAAAAATGTGAGTGTGTTACTGCTAAAAAGTTGATTTAAATTTCATTTTTGGATAAGGGTGATTGCAATATTTCAACAAGTCAATTGAAATTTTCTTGCACGATTAGGGACAGTGGATGCCTAGAAAGATGTTTTTTTAAAATTAGTTTTAGGTTCCAGAGAGTAGATTCCTGAAAAAAATGTGTTTGTTTTATGAAAAATGTGAGTGTGTTACTGCTAAAAAGTTGATTTAAATATCGTTTTTGGATAAGGGTGATTGCAATATTTCAATAAGTTAATTGAAATTTTCTTGGAAGATTAGGGAGAGTGGATGCCTAGAAAGATGTTTTTTTTAATTAGTTTTAGGTTTCAGAGAGTAGATTCCTGAAATAAATGTGTTTGTTTTATGAAAAATGTGAGGGTGTTACTGCTAAAAAGTTGATTTAAATTTCGTTTTTGAATAAGGGTGATTGCAATATTTCAACAAGTCAATTGAAATTTTCTTGCACGATTAGGGACAGTGGATGCCTAGAAAGATATTTTTTTAAAATTAGTTTTAGGTTTCAGAGAGTAGATTCCTGAAAAAAATGTGTTTGTTTTATGAAAAATGTGAGTGTGTTACTGCTAAAAAGTTGATTTAAATTTCGTTTTTGGATAAGGGTGATTGCAATATTTCAACAAGTCAATCGAAATTTTCTTGCACGATTAGGGACAGTGGATGCCTAGAAAGATTTTTTTTTAAATTAGTTTTAGGTTCCAGAGAGTAGATTCCTGAAATAAATGTGTTTGTTTTATGAAAAATGTGAGTGTGTTACTGCTAAAAAGTTGTTTTAAATATCGTTTTTGGATAAGGGTGATTGCAATATTTCAATAAGTTAATTGACATTTTCTTGGAAGATTAGGGAGAGTGGATGCCTAGAAAGATGTTTTTTTTAATTAGTTTTAGGTTTCAGAGAGTAGATTCCTGAAAAAAATGTGTTTGTTTTATGAAAAATGTGAGGGTGTTACTGCTAAAAAGTTGATTTAAATTTCGTTTTTGAATAAGGGTGATTGCAATATTTTAACAAGTCAATTGACATTTTCTTGCACGATTAGGGACAGTGGATGCCTAGAAAGATATTTTTTTAAAATTAGTTTTAGGTTTCAGAGAGTAGATTCCTGAAAAAAATGTGTTTGTTTTATGAAAAATGTGAGTGTGTTACTGCTAAAAAGTTGATTTAAATTTCGTTTTTGGATAAGGGTGATTGCAATACTTCAACAAGTCAATTGAAATTTTCTCGCACGATTAGGGACAGTGGATGCCTAGAAAGATTTTTTTTAAAATTAGTTTTAGGTTCCAGAGAGTAGATTCCTGAAAAAAATGTGTTTGTTTTATGAAAAATGTGAGTGTGTTACTGCTAAAAAGTTGATTTAAATTTCGTTTTTGAATAAGGGTGATTGCAATATTTCAACAAGTCAATTGAAATTTTCTTGCACGATTAGGGACAGTGGATGCCTAGAAAGATATTTTTTTTAAATTAGTTTTAGGTTTCAGAGAGTAGATTCCTGAAAAAAATGTGTTTGTTTTATGAAAAATGTGAGTGTGTTACTGCTAAAAAGTTGATTTAAATTTCGTTTTTGGATAAGGGTGATTGCAATATTTCAACAAGTTAATTGAAATTTTCTTGCAAGATCAGGGGGAGTGGATGCCTAGAAAGATGTTTTTTACAAATTCGTTATAGGTTCCAGAGAGTGGATTCCTGAAAAAAAATTATTTGTTTCATGAAAAATGTGAGTGTGTTACTGCAAAAAAGTTGATTTAAATTTAGTTTCAGGATAGGTGTGAATGCATCATTTCAACAAGTCAATTGAAATTTTCTTGCAAGATTGGGGACAATGGATGCCTAGAAAGATGTTTTTTTTAAATTAGTTTTAGGTTTCAGAGAGTAGATTCCTGAAAAAAATGTGTTTGTTTTATGAAAAATGTGAGTGTGTTACTGCAAAAAAGTTGATTTAAATATCGTTTTTGGATAAGGGTGATTGCAATATTTCAATAGGTTAATTGAAATTTTCTTGGAAGATTAGGGGGAGTGGATGCCTAGAAAGATGTTTTTTTTAATTAGTTTTAGGTTTCAGAGAGTAGATTCCTGAAAAAAATGTGTTTGTTTTATGAAAAATGTGAGGGTGTTACTGCTAAAAAGTTGATTTAAATTTCGTTTTTGAATAAGGGTGATTGCAATATTTCAATAAGTCAATTGAAATTTTCTTGCACGATTAGGGACAGTGGATGCCTAGAAAGATGTTTTTTTAAAATTAGTTTTAGGTTTCAGAGAGTAGATTCCTGAAAAAAATGTGTTTGTTTTATGAAAAATGTGAGTGTGTTACTGCTAAAAAGTTGATTTAAATTTCGTTTTTGGATAAGGGTGATTGCAATATTTCAACAAGTCAATTGAAATTTTCTTGCACGATTAGGGACAGTGGATGCCTAGAAAGATGTTTTTTTAAAATTAGTTTTAGGTTCCAGAGAGTAGATTCCTGAAAAAAAATGTGTTTGTTTTATGAAAAATGTGAGTGTGTTACTGCTAAAAAGTTGATTTAAATTTCGTTTTTGGATAAGGGTGATTGCAATACTTCAACAAGTCAATTGAAATTTTCTTGCACGATTAGGGACAGTGGATGCCTAGAAAGATGTTTTTTTTTAAATTAGTTTTAGGTTCCAGAGAGTAGATTCCTGAAAAAAATGTGTTTGTTTTATGAAAAATGTGAGGGTGTTACTGCTAAAAAGTTGATTTAAATTTTGTTTTTGAATAAGGGTGATTGCAATATTTCAACAAGTCAATTGAAATTTTCTTGCACGATTAGGGACAGTGGATGCCTACAAAGATGTTTTTTTAAAATTAGTTTTAGGTTCCAGAGAGTAGATTCCTGAAAAAAATGTGTTTGTTTTATGAAAAATGTGAGTGTGTTACTGCTAAAAAGTTGATTTAAATTTCATTTTTGGATAAGGGTGATTGCAATATTTCAACAAGTCAATTGAAATTTTCTTGCACGATTAGGGACAGTGGATGCATAGAAAGATTTCTTTTTTAAATTAGTATTAGGTTTCAGAGAGTAGATTCCTGAAAAAAATGTGTTTGTTTTATGAAAAATGTGAGGGTGTTACTGCTAAAAAGTTGATTTAAATTTCGTTTTTGAATAAGGGTGATTGCAATATTTCAACAAGTCAATTGAAATTTTCTTGCACGATTAGGGACAGTGGATGCCTAGAAAGATGTTTTTTTAAAATTAGTTTTAGGTTCCAGAGAGTAGATTCCTGAAAAAAATTTGTTTGTTTTATGAAAAATGTGAGTGTGTTACTGCTAAAAAGTTGATTTAAATATCGTTTTTGGATAAGGGTGATTGCAATATTTCAATAAGTTAATTGAAATTTTCTTGGAAGATTAGGGAGAGTGGATGCCTAGAAAGATGTTTTTTTTTATTCGTTTTAGGTTTCAGAGAGTAGATTCCTGAAAAAAATGTGTTTGTTTTATGAAAAATGTGAGGGTGTTACTGCTAAAAAGTAGATTTAAATTACGTTTTTGAATAAGGGTGATTGCAATATTTCAACAAGTCAATTGAAATTTTCTTGCACGATTAGGGACAGTGGATGCCTAGAAAGATATTTTTTTTAAATTAGTTTTAGGTTTCAGAGAGTAGATTCCTGAAAAAAATGTGTTTGTTTTATGAAAAATGTGAGTGTGTTACTGCTAAAAAGTTGATTTAAATTTCGTTTTTGGATAAGGGTGATTGGAATATTTCAACAAGTCAATTGAAATTTTCTTGCACGATTAGGGACAGTGGATGCCTAGAAAGATGTTTTTTTTAAATTAGTTTTAGGTTCCAGAGAGTAGATTCCTGAAAAAAATGTGTTTGTTTTATGAAAAATGTGAGTGTGTTACTGCTAAAAAGTTGATTTAAATTTCGTTTTTGGATAAGGGTGATTGCAATATTTCAACAAGTTAATTGAAATTTTCTTGCAAGATCAGGGGGAGTGGATGCCTAGAAAGATGTTTTTTACAAATTCGTTATAGGTTCCAGAGAGTGGATTCCTGAAAAAAAAATTATTTGTTTCTTGAAAAATGTGAGTGTGTTACTGCAAAAAAGTTGATTTAAATTTAGTTTCAGGATACGTGTGAATGCATCATTTCAACAAGTCAATTGAAATTTTCTTGCAAGATTGGGGACAATGGATGCCTAGAAAGATGTTTTTTTTAAATTAGTTTTAGGTTTCAGAGAGTAGATTCCTGAAAAAAATGTGTTTGTTTTATGAAAAATGTGAGTGTGTTACTGCAAAAAAGTTGATTTAAATATCAATTTTGGATAAGGGTGATTGCAATATTTCAATAAGTCAATTGAAATTTTCTTGCACGAATAGGGACAGTGGATGCCTAGAAAGATGTTTTTTTAAAATTAGTTTTAGGTTTCAGAGAGTAGATTCCTGAAAAAAATGTGTTTGTTTTATGAAAAATGTGAGTGTGTTACTGCTAAAAAGTTGATTTAAATTTCGTTTTTGGATAAGGGTGATTGCAATATTTCAACAAGTCAATTGAAATTTTCTTGCACGATTAGGGACAGTGGATGCCTAGAAAGATGTTTTTTTAAAATTAGTTTTAGGTTCCAGAGAGTAGATTCCTGAAAAAAAATGTGTTTGTTTTATGAAAAATGTGAGTGTGTTACTGCTAAAAAGTTGATTTAAATTTCGTTTTTGGATAAGGGTGATTGCAATACTTCAACAAGTCAATTGAAATTTTCTTGCACGATTAGGGACAGTGGATGCCTAGAAAGATGTTTTTTTAAAATTAGTTTTAGGTTCCAGAGAGTAGATTCCTGAAAAAAGATGTGTTTGTTTTATGAAAAATGTGAGTGTGTTACTGCTAAAAAGTTGATTTAAATATCGTTTTTGGATAAGGGTGATTGCAATATTTCAACAAGTTAATTGAAATTTTCTTGCAAGATTAGGGAGAGTGGATGCCTAGAAAGATGTTTTTTACAAATTCGTTATAGGTTCCAGAGAGTGGATTCCTGAAAAAAAAATTATTTGTTTCATGAAAAATGTGAGTGTGTTACTGCAAAAAAGTTGATTTAAATTTAGTTTCAGGATAGGTGTGAATGCATCATTTCAACAAGTCAATTGAAATTTTCTTGCAAGATTGGGGACAATGGATGCCTAGAAAGATGTTTTTTTTAAATTAGTTTTAGGTTTCAGAGAGTAGATTCCTGAAAAAAATGTGTTTGTTTTATGAAAAATGTGAGTGTGTTACTGCAAAAAAGTTGATTTAAATATCGTTTTTGGATAAGGGTGATTGCAATATTTCAATAAGTTAATTGAAATTTTCTTGGAAGATTAGGGAGAGTGGATGCCTAGAAAGATGTTTTTTTTTAATTAGTTTTAGGTTTCAGAGAGTAGATTCCTGAAAAAAATGTGTTTGTTTTATGAAAAATGTGAGTGTGTTACTGCTAAAAAGTTGATTTAAATTTCGATTTTGGATAAGGGTGATTGCAATACTTCAACAAGTCAATTGAAATTTTCTTGCACGATTAGGGACAGTGGATGCCTAGAAAGATCTTTTTTTTAAATTAGTTTTAGGTTCCAGAGAGTAGATTCCTGAAAAAAATGTGTATGTTTTATGAAAAATGTGAGGGTGTTACTGCTAAAAAGTTGATTTAAATTTCGTTTTTGAATAAGGGTGATTGCAATATTTCAACAAGTCAATTGAAATTTTCTTGCACGATTAGGGACAGTGGATGCCTAGAAAGATGTTTTTTTAAAATTAGTTTTAGGTTCCAGAGAGTAGATTCCTGAAAAAAATGTGTTTGTTTTATGAAAAATGTGAGTGTGTTACTGCTAAAAAGTTGATTTAAATTTCATTTTTGGATAAGGGTGATTGCAATATTTCAACAAGTCAATTGAAATTTTCTTGCACGATTAGGGCCAGTGGATGCCTAGAAAGATGTTTTTTTAAAATTAGTTTTAGGTTCCAGAGAGTAGATTCCTGAAAAAAATGTGTTTGTTTTATGAAAAATGTGAGTGTGTTACTGCTAAAAAGTTGATTTAAATTTCGTTTTTGGATAAGGGTGATTGCAATACTTCAACAAGTCAATTGAAATTTTCTTGCACGATTAGGGACAGTGGATGCATAGAAAGATTTCTTTTTTAAATTAGTATTAGGTTTCAGAGAGTAGATTCCTGAAAAAAATGTGTTTGTTTTATGAAAAATGTGAGGGTGTTACTGCTAAAAAGTTGATTTAAATTTCGTTTTTGAATAAGGGTGATTGCAATATTTCAACAAGTCAATTGAAATTTTCTTGCACGATTAGGGACAGTGGATGCCTAGAAAGATGTTTTTTTAAAATTAGTTTTAGGTTCCAGAGAGTAGATTCCTGAAAAAAATGTGTTTGTTTTATGAAAAATGTGAGTGTGTTACTGCTAAAAAGTTGATTTAAATATCGTTTTTGGATAAGGGTGATTGCAATATTTCAATAAGTTAATTGAAATTTTCTTGGAAGATTAGGGAGAGTGGATGCCTAGAAAGATGTTTTTTTTAATTAGTTTTAGGTTTCAGAGAGTAGATTCCTGAAAAAAATGTGTTTGTTTTATAAAAAATGTGAGGGTGTTACTGCTAAAAAGTTGATTTAAATTTCGTTTTTGAATAAGGGTGATTGCAATATTTCAATAAGTCAATTGAAATTTTCTTGCACGATTAGGGACAGTGGATACCTAGACAGATGTTTTTTTAAAATTAGTTTTCAGCGAGGACATCGCCGACTTCGTCAGCCCGCATGCCCTCCCCTCCGCTGACTACATCCTCCTGGGAGACCTCAACTTCCATCTGGAGAACAACAACGACCGCAACACCAGCACCCTGCTCGACAACCTCACCAACCTGGGACTCAAGCAACTGGTGTCCACCCCCACCCACCTCGCCGGACACACACTCGACGCTGTCTTCTCATCCAGCAAGGACATCAACTTCAGCCACACCACAGAGCTTCAATGGACGGACCACAGCTGCGTCCACTTCACCTTCAAGAAAACAACGACCCACCACCACCAGCAACAGACCGCCCGCAGAAGCTGGAACAAGATCACAGCAGACCAGCTCGCCACCTCCCTGAGCCAGCACCCTCCTGCCAGCTCAGCGAACCCCAGCCAGGCCGCCGACAACCTCACGAAGTGGATCAGCAACTGCGCGGACGAACTCGCCCCACTGAGGACCCCGCCCAGCAGACCCGGCAGCAAGAAAGCCCCATGGTTCACCGACGAACTCAAGAGCTCCAAGAAGAACTGCCGAGCCCTCGAGAAAGTCTGGAGAAGGGAACCGACACCGGACAACAGGACCTCCTTCAAACTTGCCACCCGGAAACACCACCAGCTGATACGCGCCGCCAAGAAAACAGCATTCAAGGACCGGTTGGACAACAACGCACACAACTGCAAGGAACTCTTCAACATCGTCAAAGAGCTTTCCAACCCCAGCGCAGGAAACAACGACATCACCCCATCGCAAGACCTCTGCAACTCCCTGGCTTCATACTTCCACAACAAGATCGCGGACATACACAACAGCTTCAACAACCAACCAACGCACACCATGACCGAACAACCACCCCCCACCACCACCCTCCACGCCTGGACCCCGATCAGCACCGAAGACACCATCCGCACGATGAACTCCATACACTCCGGATCACCGACCGACCCCTGCCCTCACCACGTCTTCAACAAAGCCGACGCTGTCATCGCACCCCACCTGCGAGACATCATCAACACATCCCTCGACACCACCATCTTCCCCGAGAGCTGGAAACACGCCGAACTCAGCGCCCTACTCAAGAAACCAACAGCGGACCCCACCGACCTCAAGAATTACCGCCCCATCTCGCTCCTCCCGTTTCCAGCCAAAGTCATCGAGAAGACCGTCAACAAGCAGATGGCCGCTTTCCTCGAGACAAACGGATCCCTCGACCCCTCACAGTCCGGCTTCCGAGCCAACCACAGCACCGAGACCGCCCTCATCGCCGCCACCGACGACATCCGAGCCCTGATGGACAATGGAGAAACAGCGGCCCTCATCCTCCTAGACCTCTCCGCGGCATTCGACACGGTCTGCCACCGCACCCTAGTACGGCGCCTCAGCAACGTCGGAATCCAGGACAAGGCGCTGGAGTGGATCACCTCCTTCCTCGACGGGAGAACACAGAGAGTCCGCCTACCACCGTACAAGTCAGAGGCCACCGAAGTCATCTGCGGCGTCCCCCAAGGATCATCTCTGAGCCCCACCCTCTTCAACGTCTACATGAGCCCCCTCGCGGCCATCGTACGCAAACACAACCTCAGCATAATCTCCTACGCCGACGACACCCAGCTGACCCTCTCCCTGACCAACGACCCCGCCGCCGCCAGAGCCAACCTGCACGAAGGGATGAAAGAGGTAGCCGAGTGGATGACGACCAGCCGCCTGAAACTGAACTCGGACAAGACGGAGGTCCTCATCCTGGGCTCCTCTCCCTCCGCCTGGGACGACTCCTGGTGGCCTCCCGCCCTGGGCACCGCACCCAAACCGACAGACCATGCACGCAACCTGGGCTTCATCCTGGACTCCTCCCTCTCCATGACCAGGCAAGTCAACAACGTCTCCTCGGCATGCTTCAACATCCTACGCATGCTACGGAAGATCTTTTGGTGGATCCCCACCGAGACCAGGAAGACCGTCACCCAGGCCCTCGTCACCAGCCGACTGGACTACGGCAACGCCCTCTACGCCGGGACCACCGCCAAGCTCCAGAAGAGACTCCAGCGGATCCAGAACGCCTCAGCCAGACTCATCCTCGACATCCCACGAACCAGCCACATCTCCGGACATCTGCGAGACCTTCACTGGCTCCCCGTCAACAAAAGAATCACCTTCCGCCTCCTCACCCACGCACACAAAGCCCTACACGACCAAGGCCCGAGCTACCTCAACAGCCGAGTCAACTTCTACGCTCCCAACCGCCACCTCCGATCAGCCAACCACGCCCTCGCCGCCGTCCCCCGCATCCGAAGAGCGACTACAGGAGGAAGGTCCTTCTCCCACCTGGCCGCCAAGACCTGGAACTCCCTCCCGACCGACCTACGCCTGACCCAAGACCACCTCTCCTTCAGGAAGAAGCTGAAGACCTGGCTGTTCGAGCAGTAGCGGCTCCCCCCCCCCCAGCGCCTTGAGACCCCACGGGTATGTAGCGCGCTTTATAAGTGTCACTGATTGATTGATTGATTGAGTTTTAGGTTTCAGAGAGTAGATTCCTGAAAAAAATGTGTTTGTTTTATGAAAAATGTGAGTGTGTTACTGCTAAAAAGTTGATTTAAATTTCGTTTTTGGATAAGGGTGATTGCAATATTTCAACAAGTCAATTGAAATTTTCTTGCACGATTAGGGACAGTGGATGCCTAGAAAGATGTTTTTTTAAAATTAGTTTTAGGTTCCAGAGAGTAGACTCCTGAAAAAAAATGTGTTTGTTTTATGAAAAATGTGAGTGTGTTACTGCTAAAAAGTTGATTTAAATTTCGATTTTGGATAAGGGTGATTGCAATACTTCAACAAGTCAATTGAAATTTTCTTGCACGATTAGGGACAGTGGATGCCTAGAAAGATGTTTTTTTAAAATTAGTTTTAGGTTCCAGAGAGTAGATTCCTGAAAAAAATGTGTTTGTTTTATGAAAAATGTGAGGGTGTTACTGCTAAAAAGTTGATTTAAATTTTGTTTTTGAATAAGGGTGATTGCAATATTTCAACAAGTCAATTGAAATTTTCTTGCACGATTAGGGACAGTGGATGCCTAGAAAGATGTTTTTTTTAAATTAGTTTTAGGTTCCAGAGAGTAGATTCCTGAAAAAAATGTGTTTGTTTTATGAAAAATGTGAGTGTGTTACTGCTAAAAAGTTGATTTAAATTTCATTTTTGGATAAGGGTGATTGCAATATTTCAACAAGTCAATTGAAATTTTCTTGCACGATTAGGGACAGTGGATGCCTAGAAAGATGTTTTTTTAAAATTAGTTTTAGGTTCCAGAGAGTAGATTCCTGAAAAAAGATGTGTTTGTTTTATGAAAAATGTGAGTGTGTTACTGCTAAAAAGTTGATTTAAATATCGTTTTTGGATAAGGGTGATTGCAATATTTCAACAAGTTAATTGAAATTTTCTTGCAAGATTAGGGAGAGTGGATGCCTAGAAAGATGTTTTTTACAAATTCGTTATAGGTTCCAGAGAGTGGATTCCTGAAAAAAAATTATTTGTTTCATGAAAAATGTGAGTGTGTTACTGCAAAAAAGTTGATTTAAATTTAGTTTCAGGATAGGTGTGAATGCATCATTTCAACAAGTCAATTGAAATTTTCTTGCAAGATTGGGGACAATGGATGCCTAGAAAGATGTTTTTTTAAAATTAGTTTTAGGTTTCAGAGAGTAGATTCCTGAAAAAAATGTGTTTGTTTTATGAAAAATGTGAGTGTGTTACTGCTAAAAAGTTGATTTAAATTTCGTTTTTGGATAAGGGTGATTGCAATATTTCAACAAGTCAATTGAAATTTTCTTGCACGATTAGGGACAGTGGATGCCTAGAAAGATTTTTTTTTAAATTAGTTTTAGGTTCCAGAGAGTAGATTCCTGAAAAAAATGTGTTTGTTTTATGAAAAATGTGAGTGTGTTACTGCTAAAAAGTTGATTTAAATTTCGTTTTTGGATAAGGGTGATTGCAATACTTCAACAAGTCAATTGAAATTTTCTTGCACGATTAGGGACAGTGGATGCATAGAAAGATTTCTTTTTTAAATTAGTATTAGGTTTCAGAGAGTAGATTCCTGAAAAAAATGTGTTTGTTTTATGAAAAATGTGAGGGTGTTACTGCTAAAAAGTTGATTTAAATTTCGTTTTTGAATAAGGGTGATTGCAATATTTCAACAAGTCAATTGAAATTTTCTTGCACGATTAGGGACAGTGGATGCCTAGAAAGATGTTTTTTTTAAATTAGTTTTAGGTTCCAGAGAGTAGATTCCTGAAAAAAATGTGTTTGTTTTATGAAAAATGTGAGTGTGTTACTGCTAAAAAGTTGATTTAAATTTCGTTTTTGGATAAGGGTGATTGCAATATTTCAACAAGTTAATTGAAATTTTCTTGCAAGATTAGGGAGAGTGGATGCCTAGAAAGATGTTTTTTACAAATTCGTTATAGGTTCCAGAGAGTGGATTCCTGAAAAAAAAATTATTTGTTTCATGAAAAATGTGAGTGTGTTACTGCAAAAAAGTTGATTTAAATTTAGTTTCAGGATAGGTGTGAATGCATCATTTCAACAAGTCAATTGAAATTTTCTTGCAAGATTGGGGACAATGGATGCCTAGAAAGATGTTTTTTTTAAATTAGTTTTAGGTTTCAGAGAGTAGATTCCTGAAAAAAATGTGTTTGTTTTATGAAAAATGTGAGTGTGTTACTGCAAAAAAGTTGATTTAAATATCGTTTTTGGATAAGGGTGATTGCAATATTTCAATAAGTTAATTGAAATTTTCTTGGAAGATTAGGGGGAGTGGATGCCTAGAAAGATGTTTTTTTTAATTAGTTTTAGGTTTCAGAGAGTAGATTCCTGAAAAAAAGTGTTTGTTTTATGAAAAATGTGAGGGTGTTACTGCTAAAAAGTTGATTTAAATTTTGTTTTTGAATAAGGGTGATTGCAATATTTCAATAAGTCAATTGAAATTTTCTTGCACGTTTAGGGACAGTGGATGCCTAGAAAGATATTTTTTTAAAATTAGTTTTAGGTTTCAGAGAGTAGATTCCTGAAAAAAATGTGTTTGTTTTATGAAAAATGTGAGTGTGTTACTGCTAAAAAGTTGATTTAAATTTCGTTTTTGGATAAGGGTGATTGCAATATTTCAACAAGTCAATTGAAATTTTCTTGCACGATTAGGGACAGTGGATGCCTAGAAAGATGTTTTTTTAAAATTAGTTTTAGGTTCCAGAGAGTAGATTCCTGAAAAAAAATGTGTTTGTTTTATGAAAAATGTGAGTGTGTTACTGCTAAAAAGTTGATTTAAATTTCGTTTTTGGATAAGGGTGATTGCAATACTTCAACAAGTCAATTGAAATTTTCTTGCACGATTAGGGACAGTGGATGCCTAGAAAGATGTTTTTTTAAAATTAGTTTTAGGTTCCAGAGAGTAGATTCCTGAAAAAAATGTGTTTGTTTTATGAAAAATGTGAGGGTGTTACTGCTAAAAAGTTGATTTAAATTTTGTTTTTGAATAAGGGTGATTGCAATATTTCAACAAGTCAATTGAAATTTTCTTGCACGATTAGGGACAGTGGATGCCTAGAAAGATGTTTTTTTAAAATTAGTTTTAGGTTCCAGAGAGTAGATTCCTGAAAAAAATGTGTTTGTTTTATGAAAAATGTGAGTGTGTTACTGCTAAAAAGTTGATTTAAATTTCATTTTTGGATAAAGGTGATTGCAATATTTCAACAAGTCAATTGAAATTTTCTTGCACGATTAGGGACAGTGGATGCCTAGAAAGATGTTTTTTTAAAATTAGTTTTAGGTTCCAGAGAGTAGATTCCTGAAAAAAGATGTGTTTGTTTTATGAAAAATGTGAGTGTGTTACTGCTAAAAAGTTGATTTAAATATCGTTTTTGGATAAGGTTGATTGCAATATTTCAACAAGTTAATTGAAATTTTCTTGCAAGATTAGGGAGAGTGGATGCCTAGAAAGATGTTTTTTACAAATTCGTTATAGGTTCCAGAGAGTGGATTCCTGAAAAAAAAATTATTTGTTTCATGAAAAATGTGAGTGTGTTACTGCAAAAAAGTTGATTTAAATTTAGTTTCAGGATAGGTGTGAATGCATCATTTCAACAAGTCAATTGAAATTTTCTTGCAAGATTGGGGACAATGGATGCCTAGAAAGATGTTTTTTTTAAATTAGTTTTAGATTTCAGAGAGTAGATTCCTGAAAAAAATGTGTTTGTTTTATGAAAAATGTGAGTGTGTTACTGCAAAAAAGTTGATTTAAATATCGTTTTTGGATAAGGGTGATTGCAATATTTCAATAAGTTAATTGAAATTTTCTTGGAAGATTAGGGAGAGTGGATGCCTAGAAAGATGTTTTTTTTTAATTAGTTTTAGGTTTCAGAGAGTTGATTCCTGAAAAAAATGTGTTTGTTTTATGAAAAATATGAGTGTGTTACTGCTAAAAAGTTTATTTAAATTTAGCTTCAGGATAGGCATGATTGCATTATTTCAACTAGTTAATTGAAATTTTCTTGCACGATTAGGGAGAGTGGATGCATAGAAAGATTTCTTTTTTAAATTAGTATTAGGTTTCACAGAGTAGATTCCTGAAAAAAATGTGTTTGTTTTATGAAAAATGTGAGGGTGTTACTGCTAAAAAGTTGATTTAAATTTCGTTTTTGAATAAGGGTGATTGCAATATTTCAATAAGTCAATTGAAATTTTCTTGCACGATTAGGGACAGTGGATGCCTAGAAAGATGTTTTTTTAAAATTAGTTTTAGGTTTCAGAGAGTAGATTCCTGAAAAAAATGTGTTTGTTTTATGAAAAATGTGAGTGTGTTACTGCTAAAAAGTTGATTTAAATTTCGTTTTTGGATAAGGGTGATTGCAATATTTCAACAAGTCAATTGAAATTTTCTTGCACGATTAGGGACAGTGGATGCCTAGAAAGATGTTTTTTTTAAATTAGTTTTAGGTTCCAGAGAGTAGATTCCTGAAAAAAAATGTGTTTGTTTTATGAAAAATGTGAGTGTGTTACTGCTAAAAAGTTGATTTAAATTTCGTTTTTGGATAAGGGTGATTGCAATACTTCAACAAGTCAATTGAAATTTTCTTGCACGATTAGGGACAGTGGATGCCTAGAAAGATGTTTTTTTAAAATTAGTTTTAGGTTCCAGAGAGTAGATTCCTGAAAAAAATGTGTATGTTTTATGAAAAATGTGAGGGTGTTACTGCTAAAAAGTTGATTTAAATTTCATTTTTGGATAAGGGTGATTGCAATATTTCAACAAGTCAATTGAAATTTTCTTGCACGATTAGGGACAGTGGATGCCTAGAAAGATGTTTTTTTAAAATTAGTTTTAGGTTCCAGAGAGTAGATTCCTGAAAAAAATGTGTTTGTTTTATGAAAAATGTGAGTGTGTTACTGCTAAAAAGTTGATTTAAATTTCGTTTTTGGATAAGGGTGATTGCAATACTTCAACAAGTCAATTGAAATTTTCTTGCACGATTAGGGACAGTGGATGCATAGAAAGATTTCTTTTTTAAATTAGTATTAGGTTTCAGAGAGTAGATTCCTGAAAAAAATGTGTTTGTTTTAGAAAAATGTGAGGGTGTTACTGCTAAAAAGTTGATTTAAATTTCGTTTTTGAATAAGGGTGATTGCAATATTTCAACAAGTCAATTGAAATTTTCTTGCACGATTAGGGACAGTGGATGCCTAGAAAGATATTTTTTTAAAAATTAGTTTTAGGTTCCAGAGAGTAGATTCCTGAAAAAAATGTGTTTGTTTTATGAAAAATGTGAGTGTGTTACTGCAAAAAAGTTGATTTAAATATCGTTTTTGGATAAGGGTGATTGCAATATTTCAATAAGTTAATTGAAATTTTCTTGGAAGATTAGGGAGAGTGGATGCCTAGAAAGATGTTTTTTTTTAATTAGTTTTAGGTTTCAGAGAGTTGATTCCTGAAAAAAATGTGTTTGTTTTATGAAAAATATGAGTGTGTTACTGCTAAAAAGTTTATTTAAATTTAGCTTCAGGATAGGCATGATTGCATTATTTCAACTAGTTAATTGAAATTTTCTTGCACGATTAGGGAGAGTGGATGCATAGAAAGATTTCTTTTTTAAATTAGTATTAGGTTTCACAGAGTAGATTCCTGAAAAAAATGTGTTTGTTTTATGAAAAATGTGAGGGTGTTACTGCTAAAAAGTTGATTTAAATTTCGTTTTTGAATAAGGGTGATTGCAATATTTCAATAAGTCAATTGAAATTTTCTTGCACGATTAGGGACAGTGGATGCCTAGAAAGATGTTTTTTTAAAATTAGTTTTAGGTTTCAGAGAGTAGATTCCTGAAAAAAATGTGTTTGTTTTATGAAAAATGTGAGTGTGTTACTGCTAAAAAGTTGATTTAAATTTCGTTTTTGGATAAGGGTGATTGCAATATTTCAACAAGTCAATTGAAATTTTCTTGCACGATTAGGGACAGTGGATGCCTAGAAAGATGTTTTTTTTAAATTAGTTTTAGGTTCCAGAGAGTAGATTCCTGAAAAAAAATGTGTTTGTTTTATGAAAAATGTGAGTGTGTTACTGCTAAAAAGTTGATTTAAATTTCGTTTTTGGATAAGGGTGATTGCAATACTTCAACAAGTCAATTGAAATTTTCTTGCACGATTAGGGACAGTGGATGCCTAGAAAGATGTTTTTTTAAAATTAGTTTTAGGTTCCAGAGAGTAGATTCCTGAAAAAAATGTGTATGTTTTATGAAAAATGTGAGGGTGTTACTGCTAAAAAGTTGATTTAAATTTCATTTTTGGATAAGGGTGATTGCAATATTTCAACAAGTCAATTGAAATTTTCTTGCACGATTAGGGACAGTGGATGCCTAGAAAGATGTTTTTTTAAAATTAGTTTTAGGTTCCAGAGAGTAGATTCCTGAAAAAAATGTGTTTGTTTTATGAAAAATGTGAGTGTGTTACTGCTAAAAAGTTGATTTAAATTTCGTTTTTGGATAAGGGTGATTGCAATACTTCAACAAGTCAATTGAAATTTTCTTGCACGATTAGGGACAGTGGATGCATAGAAAGATTTCTTTTTTAAATTAGTATTAGGTTTCAGAGAGTAGATTCCTGAAAAAAATGTGTTTGTTTTAGAAAAATGTGAGGGTGTTACTGCTAAAAAGTTGATTTAAATTTCGTTTTTGAATAAGGGTGATTGCAATATTTCAACAAGTCAATTGAAATTTTCTTGCACGATTAGGGACAGTGGATGCCTAGAAAGATATTTTTTTAAAAATTAGTTTTAGGTTCCAGAGAGTAGATTCCTGAAAAAAATGTGTTTGTTTTATGAAAAATGTGAGTGTGTTACTGCTAAAAAGTTGATTTAAATATCGTTTTTGGATAAGGGTGATTGCAATATTTCAATAAGTTAATTGAAATTTTCTTGGAAGATTAGGGAGAGTGGATGCCTAGAAAGATGTTTTTTTTAATTAGTTTTAGGTTTCAGAGAGTAGATTCCTGAAAAAAATGTGTTTGTTTTATGAAAAATGTGAGGGTGTTACTGCTAAAAAGTTGATTTAAATTACGTTTTTGAATAAGGGTGATTGCAATATTTCAACAAGTCAATTGAAATTTTCTTGCACGATTAGGGACAGTGGATGCCTAGAAAGATATTTTTTTTAAATTAGTTTTAGGTTTCAGAGAGTAGATTCCTGAAAAAAATGTGTTTGTTTTATGAAAAATGTGAGTGTGTTACTGCTAAAAAGTTGATTTAAATTTCATTTTTGGATAAGGGTGATTGGAATATTTCAACCAGTCAATTGAAATTTTCTTGCATGATTAGGGACAGTGGATGCCTAGAAAGATGTTTTTTTAAAATTAGTTTTAGGTTCCAGAGAGTAGATTCCTGAAAAAAATGTGTTTGTTTTATGAAAAATGTGAGTGTGTTACTGCTAAAAAGTTGATTTAAATTTCGTTTTTGGATAAGGGTGATTGCAATATTTCAACAAGTTAATTGAAATTTTCTTGCAAGATTAGGGAGAGTGGATGCCTAGAAAGATGTTTTTTACAAATTCGTTATAGGTTCCAGAGAGTGGATTCCTGAAAAAAAAATTATTTGTTTCATGAAAAATGTGAGTGTGTTACTGCAAAAAAGTTGATTTAAATTAAGTTTCAGGATAGGTGTGAATGCATCATTTCAACAAGTCAATTGAAATTTTCTTGCAAGATTGGGGACAATGGATGCCTAGAAAGATGTTTTTTTTAAATTAGTTTTAGGTTTCAGAGAGTAGATTCCTGAAAAAAATGTGTTTGTTTTATGAAAAATGTGAGTGTGTTACTGCAAAAAAGTTGATTTAAATATCGTTTTTGGATAAGGGTGATTGCAATATTTCAATAAGTTAATTGAAATTTTCTTGGAAGATTAGGGAGAGTGGATGCCTAGAAAGATGTTTTTTTTAATTAGTTTTAGGTTTCAGAGAGTAGATTCCTGAAAAAAATGTGTTTGTTTTATGAAAAATGTGAGTGTGTTACTGCTAAAAAGTTGATTTAAATTTCGTTTTTGGATAAGGGTGATTGCAATATTTCAACAAGTCAATTGAAATTTTCTTGCACGATTAGGGACAGTGGATGCCTAGAAAGATGTTTTTTTAAAATTAGTTTTAGGTTCCAGAGAGTAGATTCCTGAAAAAAAATGTGTTTGTTTTATGAAAAATGTGAGTGTGTTACTGCTAAAAAGTTGATTTAAATTTCGTTTTTGGATAAGGGTGATTGCAATATTTCAATAAGTTAATTGAAATTTTCTTGGAAGATTAGGGAGAGTGGATGCCTAGAAAGATGTTTTTTTTAATTAGTTTTAGGTTTCAGAGAGTAGATTCCTGAAAAAAATGTGTTTGTTTTATGAAAAATGTGAGTGTGTTACTGCTAAAAAGTTGATTTAAATTTCGTTTTTGGATAAGGGTGATTGCAATATTTCAACAAGTCAATTGAAATTTTCTTGCACGATTAGGGACAGTGGATGCCTAGAAAGATGTTTTTTTTAAATTAGTTTTAGGTTCCAGAGAGTAGATTCCTGAAAAAAATGTGTTTGTTTTATGAAAAATGTGAGGGTGTTACTGCTAAAAAGTTGATTTAAATTTTGTTTTTGAATAAGGGTGATTGCAATATTTCAACAAGTCAATTGAAATTTTCTTGCACGATTAGGGACAGTGGATGCCTAGAAAGATGTTTTTTTTAAAATTAGTTTTAGGTTCCAGAGAGTAGATTCCTGAAAAAAGATGTGTTTGTTTTATGAAAAAAGTTGAGTGTGTTACTGCTAAAAAGTTGATGTAAATTTCATTTTTGGATAAGGGTGATTGCAATATTTCAACAAGTCAATTGAAATTTTCTTGCACGATTAGGGACAGTGGATGCCTAGAAAGATATTTTTTTTAAATTAGTTTTAGGTTCCAGAGAGTAGATTCCTGAAAAAAGATGTGTTTGTTTTATGAAAAATGTGAGTGTGTTACTGCTAAAAAGTTGATTTAAATATCGTTTTTGGATAAGGGTGATTGCAATATTTCAACAAGTTAATTGAAATTTTCTTGCAAGATTAGGGAGAGTGGATGCCTAGAAAGATGTTTTTTACAAATTCGTTATAGGTTCCAGAGAGTGGATTCCTGAAAAAAAAAATATTTGTTTCATGAAAAATGTGAGTGTGTTACTGCAAAAAAGTTGATTTAAATTTAGTTTCAGGATAGGTGTGAATGCATCATTTCAACAAGTCAATTGAAATTTTCTTGCAAGATTGGGGACAATGGATGCCTAGAAAGATGTTTTTTTTAAATTAGTTTTAGGTTTCAGAGAGTAGATTCCTGAAAAAAATGTGTTTGTTTTATGAAAAATGTGAGTGTGTTACTGCAAAAAAGTTGATTTAAATATCGTTTTTGGATAAGGGTGATTGCAATATTTCAATAAGTTAATTGAAATTTTCTTGGAAGATTAGGGAGAGTGGATGCCTAGAAAGATGTTTTTTTTTAATTAGTTTTAGGTTTCAGAGAGTTGATTCCTGAAAAAAATGTGTTTGTTTTATGAAAAATATGAGTGTGTTACTGCTAAAAAGTTTATTTAAATTTAGCTTCAGGATAGGCATGATTGCATTATTTCAACTAGTTAATTGAAATTTTCTTGCACGATTAGGGAGAGTGGATGCATAGAAAGATTTCTTTTTTAAATTAGTATTAGGTTTCACAGAGTAGATTCCTGAAAAAAATGTGTTTGTTTTATGAAAAATGTGAGGGTGTTACTGCTAAAAAGTTGATTTAAATTTCGTTTTTGAATAAGGGTGATTGCAATATTTCAATAAGTCAATTGAAATTTTCTTGCACGATTAGGGACAGTGGATGCCTAGAAAGATGTTTTTTTAAAATTAGTTTTAGGTTTCAGAGAGTAGATTCCTGAAAAAAATGTGTTTGTTTTATGAAAAATGTGAGTGTGTTACTGCTAAAAAGTTGATTTAAATTTCGTTTTTGGATAAGGGTGATTGCAATATTTCAACAAGTCAATTGAAATTTTCTTGCACGATTAGGGACAGTGGATGCCTAGAAAGATGTTTTTTTTAAATTAGTTTTAGGTTCCAGAGAGTAGATTCCTGAAAAAAAATGTGTTTGTTTTATGAAAAATGTGAGTGTGTTACTGCTAAAAAGTTGATTTAAATTTCGTTTTTGGATAAGGGTGATTGCAATACTTCAACAAGTCAATTGAAATTTTCTTGCACGATTAGGGACAGTGGATGCCTAGAAAGATGTTTTTTTAAAATTAGTTTTAGGTTCCAGAGAGTAGATTCCTGAAAAAAATGTGTATGTTTTATGAAAAATGTGAGGGTGTTACTGCTAAAAAGTTGATTTAAATTTCATTTTTGGATAAGGGTGATTGCAATATTTCAACAAGTCAATTGAAATTTTCTTGCACGATTAGGGACAGTGGATGCCTAGAAAGATGTTTTTTTAAAATTAGTTTTAGGTTCCAGAGAGTAGATTCCTGAAAAAAATGTGTTTGTTTTATGAAAAATGTGAGTGTGTTACTGCTAAAAAGTTGATTTAAATTTCGTTTTTGGATAAGGGTGATTGCAATACTTCAACAAGTCAATTGAAATTTTCTTGCACGATTAGGGACAGTGGATGCATAGAAAGATTTCTTTTTTAAATTAGTATTAGGTTTCAGAGAGTAGATTCCTGAAAAAAATGTGTTTGTTTTAGAAAAATGTGAGGGTGTTACTGCTAAAAAGTTGATTTAAATTTCGTTTTTGAATAAGGGTGATTGCAATATTTCAACAAGTCAATTGAAATTTTCTTGCACGATTAGGGACAGTGGATGCCTAGAAAGATATTTTTTTAAAAATTAGTTTTAGGTTCCAGAGAGTAGATTCCTGAAAAAAATGTGTTTGTTTTATGAAAAATGTGAGTGTGTTACTGCAAAAAAGTTGATTTAAATATCGTTTTTGGATAAGGGTGATTGCAATATTTCAATAAGTTAATTGAAATTTTCTTGGAAGATTAGGGAGAGTGGATGCCTAGAAAGATGTTTTTTTTTAATTAGTTTTAGGTTTCAGAGAGTTGATTCCTGAAAAAAATGTGTTTGTTTTATGAAAAATATGAGTGTGTTACTGCTAAAAAGTTTATTTAAATTTAGCTTCAGGATAGGCATGATTGCATTATTTCAACTAGTTAATTGAAATTTTCTTGCACGATTAGGGAGAGTGGATGCATAGAAAGATTTCTTTTTTAAATTAGTATTAGGTTTCACAGAGTAGATTCCTGAAAAAAATGTGTTTGTTTTATGAAAAATGTGAGGGTGTTACTGCTAAAAAGTTGATTTAAATTTCGTTTTTGAATAAGGGTGATTGCAATATTTCAATAAGTCAATTGAAATTTTCTTGCACGATTAGGGACAGTGGATGCCTAGAAAGATGTTTTTTTAAAATTAGTTTTAGGTTTCAGAGAGTAGATTCCTGAAAAAAATGTGTTTGTTTTATGAAAAATGTGAGTGTGTTACTGCTAAAAAGTTGATTTAAATTTCGTTTTTGGATAAGGGTGATTGCAATATTTCAACAAGTCAATTGAAATTTTCTTGCACGATTAGGGACAGTGGATGCCTAGAAAGATGTTTTTTTTAAATTAGTTTTAGGTTCCAGAGAGTAGATTCCTGAAAAAAAATGTGTTTGTTTTATGAAAAATGTGAGTGTGTTACTGCTAAAAAGTTGATTTAAATTTCGTTTTTGGATAAGGGTGATTGCAATACTTCAACAAGTCAATTGAAATTTTCTTGCACGATTAGGGACAGTGGATGCCTAGAAAGATGTTTTTTTAAAATTAGTTTTAGGTTCCAGAGAGTAGATTCCTGAAAAAAATGTGTATGTTTTATGAAAAATGTGAGGGTGTTACTGCTAAAAAGTTGATTTAAATTTCATTTTTGGATAAGGGTGATTGCAATATTTCAACAAGTCAATTGAAATTTTCTTGCACGATTAGGGACAGTGGATGCCTAGAAAGATGTTTTTTTAAAATTAGTTTTAGGTTCCAGAGAGTAGATTCCTGAAAAAAATGTGTTTGTTTTATGAAAAATGTGAGTGTGTTACTGCTAAAAAGTTGATTTAAATTTCGTTTTTGGATAAGGGTGATTGCAATACTTCAACAAGTCAATTGAAATTTTCTTGCACGATTAGGGACAGTGGATGCATAGAAAGATTTCTTTTTTAAATTAGTATTAGGTTTCAGAGAGTAGATTCCTGAAAAAAATGTGTTTGTTTTAGAAAAATGTGAGGGTGTTACTGCTAAAAAGTTGATTTAAATTTCGTTTTTGAATAAGGGTGATTGCAATATTTCAACAAGTCAATTGAAATTTTCTTGCACGATTAGGGACAGTGGATGCCTAGAAAGATATTTTTTTAAAAATTAGTTTTAGGTTCCAGAGAGTAGATTCCTGAAAAAAATGTGTTTGTTTTATGAAAAATGTGAGTGTGTTACTGCTAAAAAGTTGATTTAAATATCGTTTTTGGATAAGGGTGATTGCAATATTTCAATAAGTTAATTGAAATTTTCTTGGAAGATTAGGGAGAGTGGATGCCTAGAAAAATGTTTTTTTTAATTAGTTTTAGGTTTCAGAGAGTAGATTCCTGAAAAAAATGTGTTTGTTTTATGAAAAATGTGAGGGTGTTACTGCTAAAAAGTTGATTTAAATTACGTTTTTGAATAAGGGTGATTGCAATATTTCAACAAGTCAATTGAAATTTTCTTGCACGATTAGGGACAGTGGATGCCTAGAAAGATATTTTTTTTAAATTAGTTTTAGGTTTCAGAGAGTAGATTCCTGAAAAAAATGTGTTTGTTTTATGAAAAATGTGAGTGTGTTACTGCTAAAAAGTTGATTTAAATTTCATTTTTGGATAAGGGTGATTGGAATATTTCAACCAGTCAATTGAAATTTTCTTGCATGATTAGGGACAGTGGATGCCTAGAAAGATGTTTTTTTAAAATTAGTTTTAGGTTCCAGAGAGTAGATTCCTGAAAAAAATGTGTTTGTTTTATGAAAAATGTGAGTGTGTTACTGCTAAAAAGTTGATTTAAATTTCGTTTTTGGATAAGGGTGATTGCAATATTTCAACAAGTTAATTGAAATTTTCTTGCAAGATTAGGGAGAGTGGATGCCTAGAAAGATGTTTTTTACAAATTCGTTATAGGTTCCAGAGAGTGGATTCCTGAAAAAAAAATTATTTGTTTCATGAAAAATGTGAGTGTGTTACTGCAAAAAAGTTGATTTAAATTAAGTTTCAGGATAGGTGTGAATGCATCATTTCAACAAGTCAATTGAAATTTTCTTGCAAGATTGGGGACAATGGATGCCTAGAAAGATGTTTTTTTTAAATTAGTTTTAGGTTTCAGAGAGTAGATTCCTGAAAAAAATGTGTTTGTTTTATGAAAAATGTGAGTGTGTTACTGCAAAAAAGTTGATTTAAATATCGTTTTTGGATAAGGGTGATTGCAATATTTCAATAAGTTAATTGAAATTTTCTTGGAAGATTAGGGAGAGTGGATGCCTAGAAAGATGTTTTTTTTAATTAGTTTTAGGTTTCAGAGAGTAGATTCCTGAAAAAAATGTGTTTGTTTTATGAAAAATGTGAGTGTGTTACTGCTAAAAAGTTGATTTAAATTTCGTTTTTGGATAAGGGTGATTGCAATATTTCAACAAGTCAATTGAAATTTTCTTGCACGATTAGGGACAGTGGATGCCTAGAAAGATGTTTTTTTAAAATTAGTTTTAGGTTCCAGAGAGTAGATTCCTGAAAAAAAATGTGTTTGTTTTATGAAAAATGTGAGTGTGTTACTGCTAAAAAGTTGATTTAAATTTCGTTTTTGGATAAGGGTGATTGCAATACTTCAACAAGTCAATTGAAATTTTCTTGCACGATTAGGGACAGTGGATGCCTAGAAAGATGTTTTTTTTAAATTAGTTTTAGGTTCCAGAGAGTAGATTCCTGAAAAAAATGTGTTTGTTTTATGAAAAATGTGAGGGTGTTACTGCTAAAAAGTTGATTTAAATTTTGTTTTTGAATAAGGGTGATTGCAATATTTCAACAAGTCAATTGAAATTTTCTTGCACGATTAGGGACAGTGGATGCCTAGAAAGATGTTTTTTTTAAAATTAGTTTTAGGTTCCAGAGAGTAGATTCCTGAAAAAAGATGTGTTTGTTTTATGAAAAAAGTTGAGTGTGTTACTGCTAAAAAGTTGATGTAAATTTCATTTTTGGATAAGGGTGATTGCAATATTTCAACAAGTCAATTGAAATTTTCTTGCACGATTAGGGACAGTGGATGCCTAGAAAGATATTTTTTTTAAATTAGTTTTAGGTTCCAGAGAGTAGATTCCTGAAAAAAGATGTGTTTGTTTTATGAAAAATGTGAGTGTGTTACTGCTAAAAAGTTGATTTAAATATCGTTTTTGGATAAGGGTGATTGCAATATTTCAACAAGTTAATTGAAATTTTCTTGCAAGATTAGGGAGAGTGGATGCCTAGAAAGATGTTTTTTACAAATTCGTTATAGGTTCCAGAGAGTGGATTCCTGAAAAAAAAAATATTTGTTTCATGAAAAATGTGAGTGTGTTACTGCAAAAAAGTTGATTTAAATTTAGTTTCAGGATAGGTGTGAATGCATCATTTCAACAAGTCAATTGAAATTTTCTTGCAAGATTGGGGACAATGGATGCCTAGAAAGATGTTTTTTTTAAATTAGTTTTAGGTTTCAGAGAGTAGATTCCTGAAAAAAATGTGTTTGTTTTATGAAAAATGTGAGTGTGTTACTGCAAAAAAGTTGATTTAAATATCGTTTTTGGATAAGGGTGATTGCAATATTTCAATAAGTTAATTGAAATTTTCTTGGAAGATTAGGGAGAGTGGATGCCTAGAAAGATGTTTTTTTTTAATTAGTTTTAGGTTTCAGAGAGTAGATTCCTGAAAAAATGTGTTTGTTTTATGAAGAATGTGAGGGTGTTACTGCTAAAAAGTTGATTTAAATTTCGTTTTTGAATAAGGGTGATTGCAATATTTCAATAAGTCAATTGAAATTTTCTTGCACGATTAGGGACAGTGGATGCCTAGAAAGATGTTTTTTTTAAATTAGTTTTAGGTTTCAGAGAGTAGATTCCTGAAAAAAATGTGTTTGTTTTATGAAAAATGTGAGTGTGTTACTGCTAAAAAGTTGATTTAAATTTCGTTTTTGGATAAGGGTGATTGCAATATTTCAACAAGTCAATTGAAATTTTCTTGCACGATTAGGGACAGTGGATGCCTAGAAAGATGTTTTTTTAAAATTAGTTTTAGGTTCCAGAGAGTAGATTCCTGAAAAAAAATGTGTTTGTTTTATGAAAAATGTGAGTGTGTTACTGCTAAAAAGTTGATTTAAATTTCGTTTTTGGATAAGGGTGATTGCAATACTTCAACAAGTCAATTGAAATTTTCTTGCACGATTAGGGACAGTGGATGCCTAGAAAGATATTTTTTTAAAATTAGTTTTAGGTTCCAGAGAGTAGATTCCTGAAAAAAATGTGTTTGTTTTATGAAAAATGTGAGGGTGTTACTGCTAAAAAGTTGATTTAAATTTCGTTTTTGAATAAGGGTGATTGCAATATTTCAACAAGTCAATTGAAATTTTCTTGCACGATTAGGGACAGTGGATGCCTAGAAAGATGTTTTTTTAAAATTAGTTTTAGGTTCCAGAGAGTAGATTCCTGAAAAAAAGTGTGTTTGTTTTATGAAAAATGTGAGTGTGTTACTGCTAAAAAGTTGATTTAAATTTCATTTTTGGATAAGGGTGATTGCAATATTTCAACAAGTCAATTGAAATTTTCTTGCACGATTAGGGACAGTGGATGCCTAGAAAGATGTTTTTTTAAAATTAGTTTTAGGTTCCAGAGAGTAGATTCCTAAAAAAAATGTGTTTGTTTTATGAAAAATGTGAGTGTGTTACTGCTAAAAAGTTGATTTAAATATCGTTTTTGGATAAGAGTGATTGCAATATTTCAACAAGTTAATTGAAATTTTCTTGCAAGATTAGGGAGAGTGGATGCCTAGAAAGATGTTTTTTACAAATTCGTTATAGGTTCCAGAGAGTGGATTCCTGAAAAAAAATTATTTGTTTCATGAAAAATGTGAGTGTGTTACTGCAAAAAAGTTGATTTAAATTTAGTTTCAGGATAGGTGTGAATGCATCATTTCAACAAGTCAATTGAAATTTTCTTGCAAGATTGGAGACAATGGATGCCTAGAAAGTTTTTTTTTTTAAATTAGTTTTAGGTTTCAGAGAGTAGATTCCTGAAAAAAATGTGTTTGTTTTATGAAAAATGTGAGTGTGTTACTGCAAAAAAGTTGATTTAAATATCGTTTTTGGATAAGGGTGATTGCAATATTTCAATAAGTTAATTGAAATTTTCTTGGAAGATTAGGGAGATTGGATGCCTAGAAAGATGTTTTTTTTAATTAGTTTTAGGTTTCAGAGAGTAGATTCCTGAAAAAAATGTGTTTGTTTTATGAAAAATGTGAGGGTGTTACTGCTAAAAAGTTGATTTAAATTTCGTTTTTGAATAAGGGTGATTGCAATATTTCAACAAGTCAATTGAAATTTTCTTGCACGATTAGGGACAGTGGATGCCTAGAAAGATGTTTTTTTTAAATTAGTTTTAGGTTCCAGAGAGTAGATTCCTGAAAAAAATGTGTTTGTTTTATGAAAAATGTGAGTGTGTTACTGCTAAAAAGTTGATTTAAATTTCATTTTTGGATAAGGGTGATTGCAATATTTCAACAAGTCAATTGAAATTTTCTTGCACGATTAGGGACAGTGGATGCCTAGAAAGATGTTTTTTTAAAATTAGTTTTAGGTTCCAGAGAGTAGATTCCTGAAAAAAATGTGTTTGTTTTATGAAAAATGTGAGTGTGTTACTGCTAAAAAGTTGATTTAAATATCGTTTTTGGATAAGGGTGATTGCAATATTTCAATAAGTTAATTGAAATTTTCTTGGAAGATTAGGGAGAGTGAATGCCTAGAAAGATGTTTTTTTTAATTAGTTTTAGGTTTCAGAGAGTAGATTCCTGAAAAAAATGTGTTTGTTTTATGAAAAATGTGAGGGTGTTACTGCTAAAAAGTTGATTTAAATTTCGTTTTTGAATAAGGGTGATTGCAATATTTCAATAAGTCAATTGAAATTTTCTTGCACGATTAGGGACAGTGGATACCTAGACAGATGTTTTTTTAAAATTAGTTTTAGGTTTCAGAGAGTAGATTCCTGAAAAAATGTGTTTGTTTTATGAAAAATGTGAGTGTGTTACTGCTAAAAAGTTGATTTAAATTTCGTTTTTGGATAAGGGTGATTGCAATATTTCAACAAGTCAATTGAAATTTTCTTGCACGATTAGGGACAGTGGATGCCTAGAAAGATGTTTTTTTAAAATTAGTTTTAGGTTCCAGAGAGTAGATTCCTGAAAAAAAATGTGTTTGTTTTATGAAAAATGTGAGTGTGTTACTGCTAAAAAGTTGATTTAAATTTCGATTTTGGATAAGGGTGATTGCAATACTTCAACAAGTCAATTGAAATTTTCTTGCACGATTAGGGACAGTGGATGCCTAGAAAGATGTTTTTTTAAAATTAGTCTTAGGTTCCAGAGAGTAGATTCCTGAAAAAAATGTGTTTGTTTTATGAAAAATGTGAGGGTGTTACTGCTAAAAAGTTGATTTAAATTTTGTTTTTGAATAAGGGTGATTGCAATATTTCAACAAGTCAATTGAAATTTTCTTGCACGATTAGGGACAGTGGATGCCTAGAAAGATGTTTTTTTTAAATTAGTTTTAGGTTCCAGAGAGTAGATTCCTGAAAAAAATGTGTTTGTTTTATGAAAAATGTGACTGTGTTACTGCTAAAAAGTTGATTTAAATTTCATTTTTGGATAAGGGTGATTGCAATATTTCAACAAGTCAATTGAAATTTTCTTGCACGATTAGGGACAGTGGATGCCTAGAAAGATGTTTTTTTAAATTAGTTTTAGGTTCCAGAGAGTAGATTCCTGAAAAAAGATGTGTTTGTTTTATGAAAAATGTGAGTGTGTTACTGCTAAAAAGTTGATTTAAATATCGTTTTTGGATAAGGGTGATTGCAATATTTCAACAAGTTAATTGAAATTTTCTTGCAAGATTAGGGAGAGTGGATGCCTAGAAAGATGTTTTTTACAAATTCGTTATAGGTTCCAGAGAGTGGATTCCTGAAAAAAAAATTATTTGTTTCATGAAAAATGTGAGTGTGTTACTGCAAAAAAGTTGATTTAAATTTAGTTTCAGGATAGGTGTGAATGCATCATTTCAACAAGTCAATTGAAATTTTCTTGCAAGATTGGGGACAATGGATGCCTAGAAAGATGTTTTTTTAAAATTAGTTTTAGGTTTCAGAGAGTAGATTCCTGAAAAAAATGTGTTTGTTTTATGAAAAATGTGAGTGTGTTACTGCTAAAAAGTTGATTTAAATTTCGTTTTTGGATAAGGGTGATTGCAATATTTCAACAAGTCAATTGAAATTTTCTTGCACGATTAGGGACAGTGGATGCCTAGAAAGATGTTTTTTTTAAATTAGTTTTAGGTTCCAGAGAGTAGATTCCTGAAAAAAAATGTGTTTGTTTTATGAAAAATGTGAGTGTGTTACTGCTAAAAAGTTGATTTAAATTTCGTTTTTGGATAAGGGTGATTGCAATACTTCAACAAGTCAATTGAAATTTTCTTGCACGATTAGGGACAGTGGATGCCTAGAAAGATGTTTTTTTAAAATTAGTTTTAGGTTCCAGAGAGTAGATTCCTGAAAAAAATGTGTATGTTTTATGAAAAATGTGAGGGTGTTACTGCTAAAAAGTTGATTTAAATTTCATTTTTGGATAAGGGTGATTGCAATATTTCAACAAGTCAATTGAAATTTTCTTGCACGATTAGGGACAGTGGATGCCTAGAAAGATGTTTTTTTAAAATTAGTTTTAGGTTCCAGAGAGTAGATTCCTGAAAAAAATGTGTTTGTTTTATGAAAAATGTGAGTGTGTTACTGCTAAAAAGTTGATTTAAATTTCGTTTTTGGATAAGGGTGATTGCAATACTTCAACAAGTCAATTGAAATTTTCTTGCACGATTAGGGACAGTGGATGCATAGAAAGATTTCTTTTTTAAATTAGTATTAGGTTTCAGAGAGTAGATTCCTGAAAAAAATGTGTTTGTTTTAGAAAAATGTGAGGGTGTTACTGCTAAAAAGTTGATTTAAATTTCGTTTTTGAATAAGGGTGATTGCAATATTTCAACAAGTCAATTGAAATTTTCTTGCACGATTAGGGACAGTGGATGCCTAGAAAGATATTTTTTTAAAAATTAGTTTTAGGTTCCAGAGAGTAGATTCCTGAAAAAAATGTGTTTGTTTTATGAAAAATGTGAGTGTGTTACTGCAAAAAAGTTGATTTAAATATCGTTTTTGGATAAGGGTGATTGCAATATTTCAATAAGTTAATTGAAATTTTCTTGGAAGATTAGGGAGAGTGGATGCCTAGAAAGATGTTTTTTTTTAATTAGTTTTAGGTTTCAGAGAGTTGATTCCTGAAAAAAATGTGTTTGTTTTATGAAAAATATGAGTGTGTTACTGCTAAAAAGTTTATTTAAATTTAGCTTCAGGATAGGCATGATTGCATTATTTCAACTAGTTAATTGAAATTTTCTTGCACGATTAGGGAGAGTGGATGCATAGAAAGATTTCTTTTTTAAATTAGTATTAGGTTTCACAGAGTAGATTCCTGAAAAAAATGTGTTTGTTTTATGAAAAATGTGAGGGTGTTACTGCTAAAAAGTTGATTTAAATTTCGTTTTTGAATAAGGGTGATTGCAATATTTCAATAAGTCAATTGAAATTTTCTTGCACGATTAGGGACAGTGGATGCCTAGAAAGATGTTTTTTTAAAATTAGTTTTAGGTTTCAGAGAGTAGATTCCTGAAAAAAATGTGTTTGTTTTATGAAAAATGTGAGTGTGTTACTGCTAAAAAGTTGATTTAAATTTCGTTTTTGGATAAGGGTGATTGCAATATTTCAACAAGTCAATTGAAATTTTCTTGCACGATTAGGGACAGTGGATGCCTAGAAAGATGTTTTTTTTAAATTAGTTTTAGGTTCCAGAGAGTAGATTCCTGAAAAAAAATGTGTTTGTTTTATGAAAAATGTGAGTGTGTTACTGCTAAAAAGTTGATTTAAATTTCGTTTTTGGATAAGGGTGATTGCAATACTTCAACAAGTCAATTGAAATTTTCTTGCACGATTAGGGACAGTGGATGCCTAGAAAGATGTTTTTTTAAAATTAGTTTTAGGTTCCAGAGAGTAGATTCCTGAAAAAAATGTGTATGTTTTATGAAAAATGTGAGGGTGTTACTGCTAAAAAGTTGATTTAAATTTCATTTTTGGATAAGGGTGATTGCAATATTTCAACAAGTCAATTGAAATTTTCTTGCACGATTAGGGACAGTGGATGCCTAGAAAGATGTTTTTTTAAAATTAGTTTTAGGTTCCAGAGAGTAGATTCCTGAAAAAAATGTGTTTGTTTTATGAAAAATGTGAGTGTGTTACTGCTAAAAAGTTGATTTAAATTTCGTTTTTGGATAAGGGTGATTGCAATACTTCAACAAGTCAATTGAAATTTTCTTGCACGATTAGGGACAGTGGATGCATAGAAAGATTTCTTTTTTAAATTAGTATTAGGTTTCAGAGAGTAGATTCCTGAAAAAAATGTGTTTGTTTTAGAAAAATGTGAGGGTGTTACTGCTAAAAAGTTGATTTAAATTTCGTTTTTGAATAAGGGTGATTGCAATATTTCAACAAGTCAATTGAAATTTTCTTGCACGATTAGGGACAGTGGATGCCTAGAAAGATATTTTTTTAAAAATTAGTTTTAGGTTCCAGAGAGTAGATTCCTGAAAAAAATGTGTTTGTTTTATGAAAAATGTGAGTGTGTTACTGCTAAAAAGTTGATTTAAATATCGTTTTTGGATAAGGGTGATTGCAATATTTCAATAAGTTAATTGAAATTTTCTTGGAAGATTAGGGAGAGTGGATGCCTAGAAAGATGTTTTTTTTAATTAGTTTTAGGTTTCAGAGAGTAGATTCCTGAAAAAAATGTGTTTGTTTTATGAAAAATGTGAGGGTGTTACTGCTAAAAAGTTGATTTAAATTACGTTTTTGAATAAGGGTGATTGCAATATTTCAACAAGTCAATTGAAATTTTCTTGCACGATTAGGGACAGTGGATGCCTAGAAAGATATTTTTTTTAAATTAGTTTTAGGTTTCAGAGAGTAGATTCCTGAAAAAAATGTGTTTGTTTTATGAAAAATGTGAGTGTGTTACTGCTAAAAAGTTGATTTAAATTTCATTTTTGGATAAGGGTGATTGGAATATTTCAACCAGTCAATTGAAATTTTCTTGCATGATTAGGGACAGTGGATGCCTAGAAAGATGTTTTTTTAAAATTAGTTTTAGGTTCCAGAGAGTAGATTCCTGAAAAAAATGTGTTTGTTTTATGAAAAATGTGAGTGTGTTACTGCTAAAAAGTTGATTTAAATTTCGTTTTTGGATAAGGGTGATTGCAATATTTCAACAAGTTAATTGAAATTTTCTTGCAAGATTAGGGAGAGTGGATGCCTAGAAAGATGTTTTTTACAAATTCGTTATAGGTTCCAGAGAGTGGATTCCTGAAAAAAAAATTATTTGTTTCATGAAAAATGTGAGTGTGTTACTGCAAAAAAGTTGATTTAAATTAAGTTTCAGGATAGGTGTGAATGCATCATTTCAACAAGTCAATTGAAATTTTCTTGCAAGATTGGGGACAATGGATGCCTAGAAAGATGTTTTTTTAAAATTAGTTTTAGGTTTCAGAGAGTAGATTCCTGAAAAAAATGTGTTTGTTTTATGAAAAATGTGAGTGTGTTACTGCAAAAAAGTTGATTTAAATATCGTTTTTGGATAAGGGTGATTGCAATATTTCAATAAGTTAATTGAAATTTTCTTGGAAGATTAGGGAGAGTAGATGCCTAGAAAGATGTTTTTTTTAATTAGTTTTAGGTTTCAGAGAGTAGATTCCTGAAAAAAATGTGTTTGTTTTATGAAAAATGTGAGTGTGTTACTGCTAAAAAGTTGATTTAAATTTCGTTTTTGGATAAGGGTGATTGCAATATTTCAACAAGTCAATTGAAATTTTCTTGCACGATTAGGGACAGTGGATGCCTAGAAAGATGTTTTTTTAAAATTAGTTTTAGGTTCCAGAGAGTAGATTCCTGAAAAAAAATGTGTTTGTTTTATGAAAAATGTGAGTGTGTTACTGCTAAAAAGTTGATTTAAATTTCGTTTTTGGATAAGGGTGATTGCAATACTTCAACAAGTCAATTGAAATTTTCTTGCACGATTAGGGACAGTGGATGCCTAGAAAGATGTTTTTTTTAAATTAGTTTTAGGTTCCAGAGAGTAGATTCCTGAAAAAAATGTGTTTGTTTTATGAAAAATGTGAGGGTGTTACTGCTAAAAAGTTGATTTAAATTTTGTTTTTGAATAAGGGTGATTGCAATATTTCAACAAGTCAATTGAAATTTTCTTGCACGATTAGGGACAGTGGATGCCTAGAAAGATGTTTTTTTTAAAATTAGTTTTAGGTTCCAGAGAGTAGATTCCTGAAAAAAGATGTGTTTGTTTTATGAAAAAAGTTGAGTGTGTTACTGCTAAAAAGTTGATGTAAATTTCATTTTTGGATAAGGGTGATTGCAATATTTCAACAAGTCAATTGAAATTTTCTTGCACGATTAGGGACAGTGGATGCCTAGAAAGATATTTTTTTTAAATTAGTTTTAGGTTCCAGAGAGTAGATTCCTGAAAAAAGATGTGTTTGTTTTATGAAAAATGTGAGTGTGTTACTGCTAAAAAGTTGATTTAAATATCGTTTTTGGATAAGGGTGATTGCAATATTTCAACAAGTTAATTGAAATTTTCTTGCAAGATTAGGGAGAGTGGATGCCTAGAAAGATGTTTTTTACAAATTCGTTATAGGTTCCAGAGAGTGGATTCCTGAAAAAAAAAATATTTGTTTCATGAAAAATGTGAGTGTGTTACTGCAAAAAAGTTGATTTAAATTTAGTTTCAGGATAGGTGTGAATGCATCATTTCAACAAGTCAATTGAAATTTTCTTGCAAGATTGGGGACAATGGATGCCTAGAAAGATGTTTTTTTTAAATTAGTTTTAGGTTTCAGAGAGTAGATTCCTGAAAAAAATGTGTTTGTTTTATGAAAAATGTGAGTGTGTTACTGCAAAAAAGTTGATTTAAATATCGTTTTTGGATAAGGGTGATTGCAATATTTCAATAAGTTAATTGAAATTTTCTTGGAAGATTAGGGAGAGTGGATGCCTAGAAAGATGTTTTTTTTTAATTAGTTTTAGGTTTCAGAGAGTAGATTCCTGAAAAAATGTGTTTGTTTTATGAAGAATGTGAGGGTGTTACTGCTAAAAAGTTGATTTAAATTTCGTTTTTGAATAAGGGTGATTGCAATATTTCAATAAGTCAATTGAAATTTTCTTGCACGATTAGGGACAGTGGATGCCTAGAAAGATGTTTTTTTTAAATTAGTTTTAGGTTTCAGAGAGTAGATTCCTGAAAAAAATGTGTTTGTTTTATGAAAAATGTGAGTGTGTTACTGCTAAAAAGTTGATTTAAATTTCGTTTTTGGATAAGGGTGATTGCAATATTTCAACAAGTCAATTGAAATTTTCTTGCACGATTAGGGACAGTGGATGCCTAGAAAGATGTTTTTTTAAAATTAGTTTTAGGTTCCAGAGAGTAGATTCCTGAAAAAAAATGTGTTTGTTTTATGAAAAATGTGAGTGTGTTACTGCTAAAAAGTTGATTTAAATTTCGTTTTTGGATAAGGGTGATTGCAATACTTCAACAAGTCAATTGAAATTTTCTTGCACGATTAGGGACAGTGGATGCCTAGAAAGATATTTTTTTAAAATTAGTTTTAGGTTCCAGAGAGTAGATTCCTGAAAAAAATGTGTTTGTTTTATGAAAAATGTGAGGGTGTTACTGCTAAAAAGTTGATTTAAATTTCGTTTTTGAATAAGGGTGATTGCAATATTTCAACAAGTCAATTGAAATTTTCTTGCACGATTAGGGACAGTGGATGCCTAGAAAGATGTTTTTTTAAAATTAGTTTTAGGTTCCAGAGAGTAGATTCCTGAAAAAAAGTGTGTTTGTTTTATGAAAAATGTGAGTGTGTTACTGCTAAAAAGTTGATTTAAATTTCATTTTTGGATAAGGGTGATTGCAATATTTCAACAAGTCAATTGAAATTTTCTTGCACGATTAGGGACAGTGGATGCCTAGAAAGATGTTTTTTTAAAATTAGTTTTAGGTTCCAGAGAGTAGATTCCTAAAAAAAATGTGTTTGTTTTATGAAAAATGTGAGTGTGTTACTGCTAAAAAGTTGATTTAAATATCGTTTTTGGATAAGAGTGATTGCAATATTTCAACAAGTTAATTGAAATTTTCTTGCAAGATTAGGGAGAGTGGATGCCTAGAAAGATGTTTTTTACAAATTCGTTATAGGTTCCAGAGAGTGGATTCCTGAAAAAAAATTATTTGTTTCATGAAAAATGTGAGTGTGTTACTGCAAAAAAGTTGATTTAAATTTAGTTTCAGGATAGGTGTGAATGCATCATTTCAACAAGTCAATTGAAATTTTCTTGCAAGATTGGAGACAATGGATGCCTAGAAAGTTTTTTTTTTTAAATTAGTTTTAGGTTTCAGAGAGTAGATTCCTGAAAAAAATGTGTTTGTTTTATGAAAAATGTGAGTGTGTTACTGCAAAAAAGTTGATTTAAATATCGTTTTTGGATAAGGGTGATTGCAATATTTCAATAAGTTAATTGAAATTTTCTTGGAAGATTAGGGAGATTGGATGCCTAGAAAGATGTTTTTTTTAATTAGTTTTAGGTTTCAGAGAGTAGATTCCTGAAAAAAATGTGTTTGTTTTATGAAAAATGTGAGGGTGTTACTGCTAAAAAGTTGATTTAAATTTCGTTTTTGAATAAGGGTGATTGCAATATTTCAACAAGTCAATTGAAATTTTCTTGCACGATTAGGGACAGTGGATGCCTAGAAAGATGTTTTTTTTAAATTAGTTTTAGGTTCCAGAGAGTAGATTCCTGAAAAAAATGTGTTTGTTTTATGAAAAATGTGAGTGTGTTACTGCTAAAAAGTTGATTTAAATTTCATTTTTGGATAAGGGTGATTGCAATATTTCAACAAGTCAATTGAAATTTTCTTGCACGATTAGGGACAGTGGATGCCTAGAAAGATGTTTTTTTAAAATTAGTTTTAGGTTCCAGAGAGTAGATTCCTGAAAAAAATGTGTTTGTTTTATGAAAAATGTGAGTGTGTTACTGCTAAAAAGTTGATTTAAATATCGTTTTTGGATAAGGGTGATTGCAATATTTCAATAAGTTAATTGAAATTTTCTTGGAAGATTAGGGAGAGTGAATGCCTAGAAAGATGTTTTTTTTAATTAGTTTTAGGTTTCAGAGAGTAGATTCCTGAAAAAAATGTGTTTGTTTTATGAAAAATGTGAGGGTGTTACTGCTAAAAAGTTGATTTAAATTTCGTTTTTGAATAAGGGTGATTGCAATATTTCAATAAGTCAATTGAAATTTTCTTGCACGATTAGGGACAGTGGATACCTAGACAGATGTTTTTTTAAAATTAGTTTTAGGTTTCAGAGAGTAGATTCCTGAAAAAATGTGTTTGTTTTATGAAAAATGTGAGTGTGTTACTGCTAAAAAGTTGATTTAAATTTCGTTTTTGGATAAGGGTGATTGCAATATTTCAACAAGTCAATTGAAATTTTCTTGCACGATTAGGGACAGTGGATGCCTAGAAAGATGTTTTTTTAAAATTAGTTTTAGGTTCCAGAGAGTAGATTCCTGAAAAAAAATGTGTTTGTTTTATGAAAAATGTGAGTGTGTTACTGCTAAAAAGTTGATTTAAATTTCGATTTTGGATAAGGGTGATTGCAATACTTCAACAAGTCAATTGAAATTTTCTTGCACGATTAGGGACAGTGGATGCCTAGAAAGATGTTTTTTTAAAATTAGTCTTAGGTTCCAGAGAGTAGATTCCTGAAAAAAATGTGTTTGTTTTATGAAAAATGTGAGGGTGTTACTGCTAAAAAGTTGATTTAAATTTTGTTTTTGAATAAGGGTGATTGCAATATTTCAACAAGTCAATTGAAATTTTCTTGCACGATTAGGGACAGTGGATGCCTAGAAAGATGTTTTTTTTAAATTAGTTTTAGGTTCCAGAGAGTAGATTCCTGAAAAAAATGTGTTTGTTTTATGAAAAATGTGACTGTGTTACTGCTAAAAAGTTGATTTAAATTTCATTTTTGGATAAGGGTGATTGCAATATTTCAACAAGTCAATTGAAATTTTCTTGCACGATTAGGGACAGTGGATGCCTAGAAAGATGTTTTTTTTAAATTAGTTTTAGGTTCCAGAGAGTAGATTCCTGAAAAAAGATGTGTTTGTTTTATGAAAAATGTGAGTGTGTTACTGCTAAAAAGTTGATTTAAATATCGTTTTTGGATAAGGGTGATTGCAATATTTCAACAAGTTAATTGAAATTTTCTTGCAAGATTAGGGAGAGTGGATGCCTAGAAAGATGTTTTTTACAAATTCGTTATAGGTTCCAGAGAGTGGATTCCTGAAAAAAAAATTATTTGTTTCATGAAAAATGTGAGTGTGTTACTGCAAAAAAGTTGATTTAAATTTAGTTTCAGGATAGGTGTGAATGCATCATTTCAACAAGTCAATTGAAATTTTCTTGCAAGATTGGGGACAATGGATGCCTAGAAAGATGTTTTTTTAAAATTAGTTTTAGGTTTCAGAGAGTAGATTCCTGAAAAAAATGTGTTTGTTTTATGAAAAATGTGAGTGTGTTACTGCTAAAAAGTTGATTTAAATTTCGTTTTTGGATAAGGGTGATTGCAATATTTCAACAAGTCAATTGAAATTTTCTTGCACGATTAGGGACAGTGGATGCCTAGAAAGATTTTTTTTTTAAATTAGTTTTAGGTTCCAGAGAGTAGATTCCTGAAAAAAATGTGTTTGTTTTATGAAAAATGTGAGTGTGTTACTGCTAAAAAGTTGATTTAAATTTCGTTTTTGGATAAGGGTGATTGCAATACTTCAACAAGTCAATTGAAATTTTCTTGCACGATTAGGGACAGTGGATGCATAGAAAGATTTCTTTTTTAAATTAGTATTAGGTTTCAGAGAGTAGATTCCTGAAAAAAATGTGTTTGTTTTATGAAAAATGTGAGGGTGTTACTGCTAAAAAGTTGATTTAAATTTCGTTTTTGAATAAGGGTGATTGCAATATTTCAACAAGTCAATTGAAATTTTCTTGCACGATTAGGGACAGTGGATGCCTAGAAAGATGTTTTTTTAAAATTAGTTTTAGGTTCCAGAGAGTAGATTCCTGAAAAAAATGTGTTTGTTTTATGAAAAATGTGAGTGTGTTACTGCTAAAAAGTTGATTTAAATTTCGTTTTTGGATAAGGGTGATTGCAATATTTCAACAAGTTAATTGAAATTTTCTTGCAAGATTAGGGAGAGTGGATGCCTAGAAAGATGTTTTTTACAAATTCGTTATAGGTTCCAGAGAGTGGATTCCTGAAAAAAAAATTATTTGTTTCATGAAAAATGTGAGTGTGTTACTGCAAAAAAGTTGATTTAAATTTAGTTTCAGGATAGGTGTGAATGCATCATTTCAACAAGTCAATTGAAATTTTCTTGCAAGATTGGGGACAATGGATGCCTAGAAAGATGTTTTTTTTAAATTAGTTTTAGGTTTCAGAGAGTAGATTCCTGAAAAAAATGTGTTTGTTTTATGAAAAATGTGAGTGTGTTACTGCAAAAAAGTTGATTTAAATATCGTTTTTGGATAAGGGTGATTGCAATATTTCAATAAGTTAATTGAAATTTTCTTGGAAGATTAGGGGGAGTGGATGCCTAGAAAGATGTTTTTTTTAATTAGTTTTAGGTTTCAGAGAGTAGATTCCTGAAAAAAATGTGTTTGTTTTATGAAAAATGTGAGTGTGTTACTGCTAAAAAGTTGATTTAAATTTCGTTTTTGGATAAGGGTGATTGCAATATTTCAACAAGTCAATTGAAATTTTCTTGCACGATTAGGGACAGTGGATGCCTAGAAAGATGTTTTTTTTAAATTAGTTTTAGGTTCCAGAGAGTAGATTCCTGAAAAAAAATGTGTTTGTTTTATGAAAAATGTGAGTGTGTTACTGCTAAAAAGTTGATTTAAATTTCGTTTTTGGATAAGGGTGATTGCAATACTTCAACAAGTCAATTGAAATTTTCTTGCACGATTAGGGACAGTGGATGCCTAGAAAGATGTTTTTTTAAAATTAGTTTTAGGTTCCAGAGAGTAGATTCCTGAAAAAAATGTGTATGTTTTATGAAAAATGTGAGGGTGTTACTGCTAAAAAGTTGATTTAAATTTCATTTTTGGATAAGGGTGATTGCAATATTTCAACAAGTCAATTGAAATTTTCTTGCACGATTAGGGACAGTGGATGCCTAGAAAGATGTTTTTTTAAAATTAGTTTTAGGTTCCAGAGAGTAGATTCCTGAAAAAAATGTGTTTGTTTTATGAAAAATGTGAGTGTGTTACTGCTAAAAAGTTGATTTAAATTTCGTTTTTGGATAAGGGTGATTGCAATACTTCAACAAGTCAATTGAAATTTTCTTGCACGATTAGGGACAGTGGATGCATAGAAAGATTTCTTTTTTAAATTAGTATTAGGTTTCAGAGAGTAGATTCCTGAAAAAAATGTGTTTGTTTTAGAAAAATGTGAGGGTGTTACTGCTAAAAAGTTGATTTAAATTTCGTTTTTGAATAAGGGTGATTGCAATATTTCAACAAGTCAATTGAAATTTTCTTGCACGATTAGGGACAGTGGATGCCTAGAAAGATATTTTTTTAAAAATTAGTTTTAGGTTCCAGAGAGTAGATTCCTGAAAAAAATGTGTTTGTTTTATGAAAAATGTGAGTGTGTTACTGCTAAAAAGTTGATTTAAATATCGTTTTTGGATAAGGGTGATTGCAATATTTCAATAAGTTAATTGAAATTTTCTTGGAAGATTAGGGAGAGTGGATGCCTAGAAAGATGTTTTTTTTAATTAGTTTTAGGTTTCAGAGAGTAGATTCCTGAAAAAAATGTGTTTGTTTTATGAAAAATGTGAGGGTGTTACTGCTAAAAAGTTGATTTAAATTACGTTTTTGAATAAGGGTGATTGCAATATTTCAACAAGTCAATTGAAATTTTCTTGCACGATTAGGGACAGTGGATGCCTAGAAAGATATTTTTTTTAAATTAGTTTTAGGTTTCAGAGAGTAGATTCCTGAAAAAAATGTGTTTGTTTTATGAAAAATGTGAGTGTGTTACTGCTAAAAAGTTGATTTAAATTTCATTTTTGGATAAGGGTGATTGGAATATTTCAACCAGTCAATTGAAATTTTCTTGCATGATTAGGGACAGTGGATGCCTAGAAAGATGTTTTTTTAAAATTAGTTTTAGGTTCCAGAGAGTAGATTCCTGAAAAAAATGTGTTTGTTTTATGAAAAATGTGAGTGTGTTACTGCTAAAAAGTTGATTTAAATTTCGTTTTTGGATAAGGGTGATTGCAATATTTCAACAAGTTAATTGAAATTTTCTTGCAAGATTAGGGAGAGTGGATGCCTAGAAAGATGTTTTTTACAAATTCGTTATAGGTTCCAGAGAGTGGATTCCTGAAAAAAAAATTATTTGTTTCATGAAAAATGTGAGTGTGTTACTGCAAAAAAGTTGATTTAAATTAAGTTTCAGGATAGGTGTGAATGCATCATTTCAACAAGTCAATTGAAATTTTCTTGCAAGATTGGGGACAATGGATGCCTAGAAAGATGTTTTTTTTAAATTAGTTTTAGGTTTCAGAGAGTAGATTCCTGAAAAAAATGTGTTTGTTTTATGAAAAATGTGAGTGTGTTACTGCAAAAAAGTTGATTTAAATATCGTTTTTGGATAAGGGTGATTGCAATATTTCAATAAGTTAATTGAAATTTTCTTGGAAGATTAGGGAGAGTAGATGCCTAGAAAGATGTTTTTTTTAATTAGTTTTAGGTTTCAGAGAGTAGATTCCTGAAAAAAATGTGTTTGTTTTATGAAAAATGTGAGTGTGTTACTGCTAAAAAGTTGATTTAAATTTCGTTTTTGGATAAGGGTGATTGCAATATTTCAACAAGTCAATTGAAATTTTCTTGCACGATTAGGGACAGTGGATGCCTAGAAAGATGTTTTTTTAAAATTAGTTTTAGGTTCCAGAGAGTAGATTCCTGAAAAAAAATGTGTTTGTTTTATGAAAAATGTGAGTGTGTTACTGCTAAAAAGTTGATTTAAATTTCGTTTTTGGATAAGGGTGATTGCAATACTTCAACAAGTCAATTGAAATTTTCTTGCACGATTAGGGACAGTGGATGCCTAGAAAGATGTTTTTTTTAAATTAGTTTTAGGTTCCAGAGAGTAGATTCCTGAAAAAAATGTGTTTGTTTTATGAAAAATGTGAGGGTGTTACTGCTAAAAAGTTGATTTAAATTTTGTTTTTGAATAAGGGTGATTGCAATATTTCAACAAGTCAATTGAAATTTTCTTGCACGATTAGGGACAGTGGATGCCTAGAAAGATGTTTTTTTTTAAATTAGTTTTAGGTTCCAGAGAGTAGATTCCTGAAAAAAGATGTGTTTGTTTTATGAAAAAAGTTGAGTGTGTTACTGCTAAAAAGTTGATGTAAATTTCATTTTTGGATAAGGGTGATTGCAATATTTCAACAAGTCAATTGAAATTTTCTTGCACGATTAGGGACAGTGGATGCCTAGAAAGATATTTTTTTTAAATTAGTTTTAGGTTCCAGAGAGTAGATTCCTGAAAAAAGATGTGTTTGTTTTATGAAAAATGTGAGTGTGTTACTGCTAAAAAGTTGATTTAAATATCGTTTTTGGATAAGGGTGATTGCAATATTTCAACAAGTTAATTGAAATTTTCTTGCAAGATTAGGGAGAGTGGATGCCTAGAAAGATGTTTTTTACAAATTCGTTATAGGTTCCAGAGAGTGGATTCCTGAAAAAAAAAATATTTGTTTCATGAAAAATGTGAGTGTGTTACTGCAAAAAAGTTGATTTAAATTTAGTTTCAGGATAGGTGTGAATGCATCATTTCAACAAGTCAATTGAAATTTTCTTGCAAGATTGGGGACAATGGATGCCTAGAAAGATGTTTTTTTTAAATTAGTTTTAGGTTTCAGAGAGTAGATTCCTGAAAAAAATGTGTTTGTTTTATGAAAAATGTGAGTGTGTTACTGCAAAAAAGTTGATTTAAATATCGTTTTTGGATAAGGGTGATTGCAATATTTCAATAAGTTAATTGAAATTTTCTTGGAAGATTAGGGAGAGTGGATGCCTAGAAAGATGTTTTTTTTTAATTAGTTTTAGGTTTCAGAGAGTAGATTCCTGAAAAAATGTGTTTGTTTTATGAAGAATGTGAGGGTGTTACTGCTAAAAAGTTGATTTAAATTTCGTTTTTGAATAAGGGTGATTGCAATATTTCAATAAGTCAATTGAAATTTTCTTGCACGATTAGGGACAGTGGATGCCTAGAAAGATGTTTTTTTTAAATTAGTTTTAGGTTTCAGAGAGTAGATTCCTGAAAAAAATGTGTTTGTTTTATGAAAAATGTGAGTGTGTTACTGCTAAAAAGTTGATTTAAATTTCGTTTTTGGATAAGGGTGATTGCAATATTTCAACAAGTCAATTGAAATTTTCTTGCACGATTAGGGACAGTGGATGCCTAGAAAGATGTTTTTTTAAAATTAGTTTTAGGTTCCAGAGAGTAGATTCCTGAAAAAAAATGTGTTTGTTTTATGAAAAATGTGAGTGTGTTACTGCTAAAAAGTTGATTTAAATTTCGTTTTTGGATAAGGGTGATTGCAATACTTCAACAAGTCAATTGAAATTTTCTTGCACGATTAGGGACAGTGGATGCCTGGAAAGATATTTTTTTAAAATTAGTTTTAGGTTCCAGAGAGTAGATTCCTGAAAAAAATGTGTTTGTTTTATGAAAAATGTGAGGGTGTTACTGCTAAAAAGTTGATTTAAATTTCGTTTTTGAATAAGGGTGATTGCAATATTTCAACAAGTCAATTGAAATTTTCTTGCACGATTAGGGACAGTGGATGCCTAGAAAGATGTTTTTTTAAAATTAGTTTTAGGTTCCAGAGAGTAGATTCCTGAAAAAAAGTGTGTTTGTTTTATGAAAAATGTGAGTGTGTTACTGCTAAAAAGTTGATTTAAATTTCATTTTTGGATAAGGGTGATTGCAATATTTCAACAAGTCAATTGAAATTTTCTTGCACGATTAGGGACAGTGGATGCCTAGAAAGATGTTTTTTTAAAATTAGTTTTAGGTTCCAGAGAGTAGATTCCTAAAAAAAATGTGTTTGTTTTATGAAAAATGTGAGTGTGTTACTGCTAAAAAGTTGATTTAAATATCGTTTTTGGATAAGAGTGATTGCAATATTTCAACAAGTTAATTGAAATTTTCTTGCAAGATTAGGGAGAGTGGATGCCTAGAAAGATGTTTTTTACAAATTCGTTATAGGTTCCAGAGAGTGGATTCCTGAAAAAAAATTATTTGTTTCATGAAAAATGTGAGTGTGTTACTGCAAAAAAGTTGATTTAAATTTAGTTTCAGGATAGGTGTGAATGCATCATTTCAACAAGTCAATTGAAATTTTCTTGCAAGATTGGAGACAATGGATGCCTAGAAAGTTTTTTTTTTTAAATTAGTTTTAGGTTTCAGAGAGTAGATTCCTGAAAAAAATGTGTTTGTTTTATGAAAAATGTGAGTGTGTTACTGCAAAAAAGTTGATTTAAATATCGTTTTTGGATAAGGGTGATTGCAATATTTCAATAAGTTAATTGAAATTTTCTTGGAAGATTAGGGAGATTGGATGCCTAGAAAGATGTTTTTTTTAATTAGTTTTAGGTTTCAGAGAGTAGATTCCTGAAAAAAATGTGTTTGTTTTATGAAAAATGTGAGGGTGTTACTGCTAAAAAGTTGATTTAAATTTCGTTTTTGAATAAGGGTGATTGCAATATTTCAACAAGTCAATTGAAATTTTCTTGCACGATTAGGGACAGTGGATGCCTAGAAAGATGTTTTTTTTAAATTAGTTTTATGTTCCAGAGAGTAGATTCCTGAAAAAAATGTGTTTGTTTTATGAAAAATGTGAGTGTGTTACTGCTAAAAAGTTGATTTAAATTTCATTTTTGGATAAGGGTGATTGCAATATTTCAACAAGTCAATTGAAATTTTCTTGCACGATTAGGGACAGTGGATGCCTAGAAAGATGTTTTTTTAAAATTAGTTTTAGGTTCCAGAGAGTAGATTCCTGAAAAAAATGTGTTTGTTTTATGAAAAATGTGAGTGTGTTACTGCTAAAAAGTTGATTTAAATATCGTTTTTGGATAAGGGTGATTGCAATATTTCAATAAGTTAATTGAAATTTTCTTGGAAGATTAGGGAGAGTGAATGCCTAGAAAGATGTTTTTTTTAATTAGTTTTAGGTTTCAGAGAGTAGATTCCTGAAAAAAATGTGTTTGTTTTATGAAAAATGTGAGGGTGTTACTGCTAAAAAGTTGATTTAAATTTCGTTTTTGAATAAGGGTGATTGCAATATTTCAATAAGTCAATTGAAATTTTCTTGCACGATTAGGGACAGTGGATACCTAGACAGATGTTTTTTTAAAATTAGTTTTAGGTTTCAGAGAGTAGATTCCTGAAAAAATGTGTTTGTTTTATGAAAAATGTGAGTGTGTTACTGCTAAAAAGTTGATTTAAATTTCGTTTTTGGATAAGGGTGATTGCAATATTTCAACAAGTCAATTGAAATTTTCTTGCACGATTAGGGACAGTGGATGCCTAGAAAGATGTTTTTTTAAAATTAGTTTTAGGTTCCAGAGAGTAGATTCCTGAAAAAAAATGTGTTTGTTTTATGAAAAATGTGAGTGTGTTACTGCTAAAAAGTTGATTTAAATTTCGATTTTGGATAAGGGTGATTGCAATACTTCAACAAGTCAATTGAAATTTTCTTGCACGATTAGGGACAGTGGATGCCTAGAAAGATGTTTTTTTAAAATTAGTCGTAGGTTCCAGAGAGTAGATTCCTGAAAAAAATGTGTTTGTTTTATGAAAAATGTGAGGGTGTTACTGCTAAAAAGTTGATTTAAATTTTGTTTTTGAATAAGGGTGATTGCAATATTTCAACAAGTCAATTGAAATTTTCTTGCACGATTAGGGACAGTGGATGCCTAGAAAGATGTTTTTTTTAAATTAGTTTTAGGTTCCAGAGAGTAGATTCCTGAAAAAAATGTGTTTGTTTTATGAAAAATGTGACTGTGTTACTGCTAAAAAGTTGATTTAAATTTCATTTTTGGATAAGGGTGATTGCAATATTTCAACAAGTCAATTGAAATTTTCTTGCACGATTAGGGACAGTGGATGCCTAGAAAGATGTTTTTTTTAAATTAGTTTTAGGTTCCAGAGAGTAGATTCCTGAAAAAAGATGTGTTTGTTTTATGAAAAATGTGAGTGTGTTACTGCTAAAAAGTTGATTTAAATATCGTTTTTGGATAAGGGTGATTGCAATATTTCAACAAGTTAATTGAAATTTTCTTGCAAGATTAGGGAGAGTGGATGCCTAGAAAGATGTTTTTTACAAATTCGTTATAGGTTCCAGAGAGTGGATTCCTGAAAAAAAAATTATTTGTTTCATGAAAAATGTGAGTGTGTTACTGCAAAAAAGTTGATTTAAATTTAGTTTCAGGATAGGTGTGAATGCATCATTTCAACAAGTCAATTGAAATTTTCTTGCAAGATTGGGGACAATGGATGCCTAGAAAGATGTTTTTTTAAAATTAGTTTTAGGTTTCAGAGAGTAGATTCCTGAAAAAAATGTGTTTGTTTTATGAAAAATGTGAGTGTGTTACTGCTAAAAAGTTGATTTAAATTTCGTTTTTGGATAAGGGTGATTGCAATATTTCAACAAGTCAATTGAAATTTTCTTGCACGATTAGGGACAGTGGATGCCTAGAAAGATTTTTTTTTTAAATTAGTTTTAGGTTCCAGAGAGTAGATTCCTGAAAAAAATGTGTTTGTTTTATGAAAAATGTGAGTGTGTTACTGCTAAAAAGTTGATTTAAATTTCGTTTTTGGATAAGGGTGATTGCAATACTTCAACAAGTCAATTGAAATTTTCTTGCACGATTAGGGACAGTGGATGCATAGAAAGATTTCTTTTTTAAATTAGTATTAGGTTTCAGAGAGTAGATTCCTGAAAAAAATGTGTTTGTTTTATGAAAAATGTGAGGGTGTTACTGCTAAAAAGTTGATTTAAATTTCGTTTTTGAATAAGGGTGATTGCAATATTTCAAAAAGTCAATTGAAATTTTCTTGCACGATTAGGGACAGTGGATGCCTAGAAAGATGTTTTTTTAAAATTAGTTTTAGGTTCCAGAGAGTAGATTCCTGAAAAAAATGTGTTTGTTTTATGAAAAATGTGAGTGTGTTACTGCTAAAAAGTTGATTTAAATTTCGTTTTTGGATAAGGGTGATTGCAATATTTCAACAAGTTAATTGAAATTTTCTTGCAAGATTAGGGAGAGTGGATGCCTAGAAAGATGTTTTTTACAAATTCGTTATAGGTTCCAGAGAGTGGATTCCTGAAAAAAAAATTATTTGTTTCATGAAAAATGTGAGTGTGTTACTGCAAAAAAGTTGATTTAAATTTAGTTTCAGGATAGGTGTGAATGCATCATTTCAACAAGTCAATTGAAATTTTCTTGCAAGATTGGGGACAATGGATGCCTAGAAAGATGTTTTTTTTAAATTAGTTTTAGGTTTCAGAGAGTAGATTCCTGAAAAAAATGTGTTTGTTTTATGAAAAATGTGAGTGTGTTACTGCAAAAAAGTTGATTTAAATATCGTTTTTGGATAAGGGTGATTGCAATATTTCAATAAGTTAATTGAAATTTTCTTGGAAGATTAGGGGGAGTGGATGCCTAGAAAGATGTTTTTTTTAATTAGTTTTAGGTTTCAGAGAGTAGATTCCTGAAAAAAAAGTGTTTGTTTTATGAAAAATGTGAGGGTGTTACTGCTAAAAAGTTGATTTAAATTTTGTTTTTGAATAAGGGTGATTGCAATATTTCAATAAGTCAATTGAAATTTTCTTGCACGATTAGGGACAGTGGATGCCTAGAAAGATGTTTTTTTAAAATTAGTTTTAGGTTCCAGAGAGTAGATTCCTGAAAAAAAGTGTGTTTGTTTTATGAAAAATGTGAGTGTGTTACTGCTAAAAAGTTGATTTAAATTTCATTTTTGGATAAGGGTGATTGCAATATTTCAACAAGTCAATTGAAATTTTCTTGCACGATTAGGGACAGTGGATGCCTAGAAAGATGTTTTTTTAAAATTAGTTTTAGGTTCCAGAGAGTAGATTCCTAAAAAAAATGTGTTTGTTTTATGAAAAATGTGAGTGTGTTACTGCTAAAAAGTTGATTTAAATATCGTTTTTGGATAAGAGTGATTGCAATATTTCAACAAGTTAATTGAAATTTTCTTGCAAGATTAGGGAGAGTGGATGCCTAGAAAGATGTTTTTTACAAATTCGTTATAGGTTCCAGAGAGTGGATTCCTGAAAAAAAATTATTTGTTTCATGAAAAATGTGAGTGTGTTACTGCAAAAAAGTTGATTTAAATTTAGTTTCAGGATAGGTGTGAATGCATCATTTCAACAAGTCAATTGAAATTTTCTTGCAAGATTGGAGACAATGGATGCCTAGAAAGTTTTTTTTTTTAAATTAGTTTTAGGTTTCAGAGAGTAGATTCCTGAAAAAAATGTGTTTGTTTTATGAAAAATGTGAGTGTGTTACTGCAAAAAAGTTGATTTAAATATCGTTTTTGGATAAGGGTGATTGCAATATTTCAATAAGTTAATTGAAATTTTCTTGGAAGATTAGGGAGATTGGATGCCTAGAAAGATGTTTTTTTTAATTAGTTTTAGGTTTCAGAGAGTAGATTCCTGAAAAAAATGTGTTTGTTTTATGAAAAATGTGAGGGTGTTACTGCTAAAAAGTTGATTTAAATTTCGTTTTTGAATAAGGGTGATTGCAATATTTCAACAAGTCAATTGAAATTTTCTTGCACGATTAGGGACAGTGGATGCCTAGAAAGATGTTTTTTTTAAATTAGTTTTAGGTTCCAGAGAGTAGATTCCTGAAAAAAATGTGTTTGTTTTATGAAAAATGTGAGTGTGTTACTGCTAAAAAGTTGATTTAAATTTCATTTTTGGATAAGGGTGATTGCAATATTTCAACAAGTCAATTGAAATTTTCTTGCACGATTAGGGACAGTGGATGCCTAGAAAGATGTTTTTTTAAAATTAGTTTTAGGTTCCAGAGAGTAGATTCCTGAAAAAAATGTGTTTGTTTTATGAAAAATGTGAGTGTGTTACTGCTAAAAAGTTGATTTAAATATCGTTTTTGGATAAGGGTGATTGCAATATTTCAATAAGTTAATTGAAATTTTCTTGGAAGATTAGGGAGAGTGAATGCCTAGAAAGATGTTTTTTTTAATTAGTTTTAGGTTTCAGAGAGTAGATTCCTGAAAAAAATGTGTTTGTTTTATGAAAAATGTGAGGGTGTTACTGCTAAAAAGTTGATTTAAATTTCGTTTTTGAATAAGGGTGATTGCAATATTTCAATAAGTCAATTGAAATTTTCTTGCACGATTAGGGACAGTGGATACCTAGACAGATGTTTTTTTAAAATTAGTTTTAGGTTTCAGAGAGTAGATTCCTGAAAAAATGTGTTTGTTTTATGAAAAATGTGAGTGTGTTACTGCTAAAAAGTTGATTTAAATTTCGTTTTTGGATAAGGGTGATTGCAATATTTCAACAAGTCAATTGAAATTTTCTTGCACGATTAGGGACAGTGGATGCCTAGAAAGATGTTTTTTTAAAATTAGTTTTAGGTTCCAGAGAGTAGATTCCTGAAAAAAAATGTGTTTGTTTTATGAAAAATGTGAGTGTGTTACTGCTAAAAAGTTGATTTAAATTTCGATTTTGGATAAGGGTGATTGCAATACTTCAACAAGTCAATTGAAATTTTCTTGCACGATTAGGGACAGTGGATGCCTAGAAAGATGTTTTTTTAAAATTAGTCTTAGGTTCCAGAGAGTAGATTCCTGAAAAAAATGTGTTTGTTTTATGAAAAATGTGAGGGTGTTACTGCTAAAAAGTTGATTTAAATTTTGTTTTTGAATAAGGGTGATTGCAATATTTCAACAAGTCAATTGAAATTTTCTTGCACGATTAGGGACAGTGGATGCCTAGAAAGATGTTTTTTTTAAATTAGTTTTAGGTTCCAGAGAGTAGATTCCTGAAAAAAATGTGTTTGTTTTATGAAAAATGTGACTGTGTTACTGCTAAAAAGTTGATTTAAATTTCATTTTTGGATAAGGGTGATTGCAATATTTCAACAAGTCAATTGAAATTTTCTTGCACGATTAGGGACAGTGGATGCCTAGAAAGATGTTTTTTTTAAATTAGTTTTAGGTTCCAGAGAGTAGATTCCTGAAAAAAGATGTGTTTGTTTTATGAAAAATGTGAGTGTGTTACTGCTAAAAAGTTGATTTAAATATCGTTTTTGGATAAGGGTGATTGCAATATTTCAACAAGTTAATTGAAATTTTCTTGCAAGATTAGGGAGAGTGGATGCCTAGAAAGATGTTTTTTACAAATTCGTTATAGGTTCCAGAGAGTGGATTCCTGAAAAAAAAATTATTTGTTTCATGAAAAATGTGAGTGTGTTACTGCAAAAAAGTTGATTTAAATTTAGTTTCAGGATAGGTGTGAATGCATCATTTCAACAAGTCAATTGAAATTTTCTTGCAAGATTGGGGACAATGGATGCCTAGAAAGATGTTTTTTTAAAATTAGTTTTAGGTTTCAGAGAGTAGATTCCTGAAAAAAATGTGTTTGTTTTATGAAAAATGTGAGTGCGTTACTGCTAAAAAGTTGATTTAAATTTCGTTTTTGGATAAGGGTGATTGCAATATTTCAACAAGTCAATTGAAATTTTCTTGCACGATTAGGGACAGTGGATGCCTAGAAAGATTTTTTTTTTAAATTAGTTTTAGGTTCCAGAGAGTAGATTCCTGAAAAAAATGTGTTTGTTTTATGAAAAATGTGAGTGTGTTACTGCTAAAAAGTTGATTTAAATTTCGTTTTTGGATAAGGGTGATTGCAATACTTCAACAAGTCAATTGAAATTTTCTTGCACGATTAGGGACAGTGGATGCATAGAAAGATTTCTTTTTTAAATTAGTATTAGGTTTCAGAGAGTAGATTCCTGAAAAAAATGTGTTTGTTTTATGAAAAATGTGAGGGTGTTACTGCTAAAAAGTTGATTTAAATTTCGTTTTTGAATAAGGGTGATTGCAATATTTCAACAAGTCAATTGAAATTTTCTTGCACGATTAGGGACAGTGGATGCCTAGAAAGATGTTTTTTTAAAATTAGTTTTAGGTTCCAGAGAGTAGATTCCTGAAAAAAATGTGTTTGTTTTATGAAAAATGTGAGTGTGTTACTGCTAAAAAGTTGATTTAAATTTCGTTTTTGGATAAGGGTGATTGCAATATTTCAACAAGTTAATTGAAATTTTCTTGCAAGATTAGGGAGAGTGGATGCCTAGAAAGATGTTTTTTACAAATTCGTTATAGGTTCCAGAGAGTGGATTCCTGAAAAAAAAATTATTTGTTTCATGAAAAATGTGAGTGTGTTACTGCAAAAAAGTTGATTTAAATTTAGTTTCAGGATAGGTGTGAATGCATCATTTCAACAAGTCAATTGAAATTTTCTTGCAAGATTGGGGACAATGGATGCCTAGAAAGATGTTTTTTTTAAATTAGTTTTAGGTTTCAGAGAGTAGATTCCTGAAAAAAATGTGTTTGTTTTATGAAAAATGTGAGTGTGTTACTGCAAAAAAGTTGATTTAAATATCGTTTTTGGATAAGGGTGATTGCAATATTTCAATAAGTTAATTGAAATTTTCTTGGAAGATTAGGGGGAGTGGATGCCTAGAAAGATGTTTTTTTTAATTAGTTTTAGGTTTCAGAGAGTAGATTCCTGAAAAAAAAGTGTTTGTTTTATGAAAAATGTGAGGGTGTTACTGCTAAAAAGTTGATTTAAATTTTGTTTTTGAATAAGGGTGATTGCAATATTTCAATAAGTCAATTGAAATTTTCTTGCACGATTAGGGACAGTGGATGCCTAGAAAGATATTTTTTTAAAATTAGTTTTAGGTTTCAGAGAGTAGATTCCTGAAAAAAATGTGTTTGTTTTATGAAAAATGTGAGTGTGTTACTGCTAAAAAGTTGATTTAAATTTCGTTTTTGGATAAGGGTGATTGCAATATTTCAACAAGTCAATTGAAATTTTCTTGCACGATTAGGGACAGTGGATGCCTAGAAAGATGTTTTTTTAAAATTAGTTTTAGGTTCCAGAGAGTAGATTCCTGAAAAAAAATGTGTTTGTTTTATGAAAAATGTGAGTGTGTTACTGCTAAAAAGTTGATTTAAATTTCGTTTTTGGATAAGGGTGATTGCAATACTTCAACAAGTCAATTGAAATTTTCTTGCACGATTAGGGACAGTGGATGCCTAGAAAGATATTTTTTTAAAATTAGTTTTAGGTTTCAGAGAGTAGATTCCTGAAAAAAATGTGTTTGTTTTATGAAAAATGTGAGTGTGTTACTGCTAAAAAGTTGATTTAAATATCGTTTTTGGATAAGGGTGATTGCAATATTTCAATAAGTTAATTGAAATTTTCTTGGAAGATTAGGGAGAGTGGATGCCTAGAAAGATGTTTTTTTTAATTAGTTTTAGGTTTCAGAGAGTAGATTCCTGAAAAAAATGTGTTTGTTTTATGAAAAATGTGAGGGTGTTACTGCTAAAAAGTTGATTTAAATTTCGTTTTTGGATAAGGGTGATTGCAATATTTCAACAAGTTAATTGAAATTTTCTTGCAAGATTAGGGAGAGTGGATGCCTAGAAAGATGTTTTTTACAAATTCGTTATAGGTTCCAGAGAGTGGATTCCTGAAAAAAAAATTATTTGTTTCATGAAAAATGTGAGTGTGTTACTGCAAAAAAGTTGATTTAAATTTAGTTTCAGGATAGGTGTGAATGCATCATTTCAACAAGTCAATTGAAATTTTCTTGCAAGATTGGGGACAATGGATGCCTAGAAAGATGTTTTTTTTAAATTAGTTTTAGGTTTCAGAGAGTAGATTCCTGAAAAAAATGTGTTTGTTTTATGAAAAATGTGAGTGTGTTACTGCAAAAAAGTTGATTTAAATATCGTTTTTGGATAAGGGTGATTGCAATATTTCAATAAGTTAATTGAAATTTTCTTGGAAGATTAGGGGGAGTGGATGCCTAGAAAGATGTTTTTTTTAATTAGTTTTAGGTTTCAGAGAGTAGATTCCTGAAAAAAAAGTGTTTGTTTTATGAAAAATGGGAGGGTGTTACTGCTAAAAAGTTGATTTAAATTTTGTTTTTGAATAAGGGTGATTGCAATATTTCAATAAGTCAATTGAAATTTTCTTGCACGATTAGGGACAGTGGATGCCTAGAAAGATGTTTTTTTAAAATTAGTTTTAGGTTTCAGAGAGTAGATTCCTGAAAAAAATATGTTTGTTTTATGAAAAATGTGAGTGTGTTACTGCTAAAAAGTTGATTTAAATTTCGTTTTTGGATAAGGGTGATTGCAATATTTCAACAAGTCAATTGAAATTTTCTTGCACGATTAGGGACAGTGGATGCCTAGAAAGATGTTTTTTTAAAATTAGTTTTAGGTTCCAGAGAGTAGATTCCTGAAAAAAAATGTGTTTGTTTTATGAAAAATGTGAGTGTGTTACTGCTAAAAAGTTGATTTAAATTTCGTTTTTGGATAAGGGTGATTGCAATACTTCAACAAGTCAATTGAAATTTTCTTGCACGATTAGGGACAGTGGATGCCTAGAAAGATCTTTTTTTTAAATTAGTTTTAGGTTCCAGAGAGTAGATTCCTGAAAAAAATGTGTTTGTTTTATGAAAAATGTGAGGGTGTTACTGCTAAAAAGTTGATTTAAATTTTGTTTTTGAATAAGGGTGATTGCAATATTTCAACAAGTCAATTGAAATTTTCTTGCACGATTAGGGACAGTGGATGCCTAGAAAGATGTTTTTTTAAAATTAGTTTTAGGTTCCAGAGAGTAGATTCCTGAAAAAAATGTGTTTGTTTTATGAAAAATGTGAGTGTGTTACTGCTAAAAAGTTGATTTAAATTTCATTTTTGGATAAGGGTGATTGCAATATTTCAACAAGTCAAATGAAATTTTCTTGCACGATTAGGGACAGTGGATGCCTAGAAAGATTTTTTTTAAAATTAGTTTTAGGTTCCAGAGAGTAGATTACTGAAAAAAGATGTGTTTGTTTTATGAAAAATGTGAGTGTGTTACTGCTAAAAAGTTGATTTAAATATCGTTTTTGGATAAGGGTGATTGCAATATTTCAACACGTTAATTGAAATTTTCTTGCAAGATTAGGGAGAGTGGATGCCTAGAAAGATGTTTTTTACAAATTCGTTATAGGTTCCAGAGAGTGGATTCCTGAAAAAAAAATTATTTGTTTCATGAAAAATGTGAGTGTGTTACTGCAAAAAAGGTGATTTAAATTTAGTTTCAGGATAGGTGTGAATGCATCATTTCAACAAGTCAATTGAAATTTTCTTGCAAGATTGGGGACAATGGATGCCTAGAAAGATGTTTTTTTTAAATTAGTTTTAGATTTCAGAGAGTAGATTCCTGAAAAAAATGTGTTTGTTTTATGAAAAATGTGAGTGTGTTACTGCAAAAAAGTTGATTTAAATATCGTTTTTGGATAAGGGTGATTGCAATATTTCAATAAGTTAATTGAAATTTTCTTGGAAGATTAGGGAGAGTGGATGCCTAGAAAGATGTTTTTTTTTAATTAGTTTTAGGTTTCAGAGAGTAGATTCCTGAAAAAAATGTGTTTGTTTTATGAAAAATGTGAGGGTGTTACTGCTAAAAAGTTGATTTAAATTTCATTTTTGAATAAGGGTGATTGCAATATTTCAATAAGTCAATTGAAATTTTCTTGCACGATTAGGGACAGTGGATGCCTAGAAAGATGTTTTTTTAAAATTAGTTTTAGGTTTCAGAGAGTAGATTCCTGAAAAAAATGTGTTTGTTTTATGAAAAATGTGAGTGTGTTACTGCTAAAAAGTTGATTTAAATTTCGTTTTTGGATAAGGGTGATTGCAATATTTCAACAAGTCAATTGAAATTTTCTTGCACGATTAGGGACAGTGGATGCCTAGAAAGATCTTTTTTTTAAATTAGTTTTAGGTTTCAGAGAGTAGATTCCTGAAAAAAATGTGTTTGTTTTATGAAAAATGTGAGTGTGTTACTGCAAAAAAGTTGATTTAAATATCGTTTTTGGATAAGGGTGATTTCAATATTTCAATAAGTTAATTGAAATTTTCTTGGAAGATTAGGGAGAGTGGATGCCTAGAAAGATGTTTTTTTTAATTAGTTTTAGGTTTCAGAGAGTAGATTCCTGAAAAAAATGTGTTTGTTTTATGAAAAATGTGAGGGTGTTACTGCTAAAAAGTTGATTTAAATTTCGTTTTTGAATAAGGGTGATTGCAATATTTCAATAAGTCAATTGAAATTTTCTTGCACGATTAGGGACAGTGGATGCCTAGAAAGATGTTTTTTTTAAAATTAGTTTTAGGTTTCAGAGAGTAGATTCCTGAAAAAAATGTGTTTGTTTTATGAAAAATGTGAGTGTGTTACTGCTAAAAAGTTGATTTAAATTTCGTTTTTGGATAAGGGTGATTGCAATATTTCAACAAGTCAATTGAAATTTTCTTGCACGATTAGGGACAGTGGATGCCTAGAAAGATGTTTTTTTAAAATTAGTTTTAGGTTCCAGAGAGTAGATTCCTGAAAAAAAATGTGTTTGTTTTATGAAAAATGTGAGTGTGTTACTGCTAAAAAGTTGATTTAAATTTCGTTTTTGGATAAGGGTGATTGCAATACTTCAACAAGTCAATTGAAATTTTCTTGCACGATTAGGGACAGTGGATGCCTAGAAAGATGTTTTTTTAAAATTAGTTTTAGGTTCCAGAGAGTAGATTCCTGAAAAAAATGTGTTTGTTTTATGAAAAATGTGAGGGTGTTACTGCTAAAAAGTTGATTTAAATTTTGTTTTTGAATAAGGGTGATTGCAATATTTCAACAAGTCAATTGAAATTTTCTTGCACGATTAGGGACAGTGGATGCCTAGAAAGATGTTTTTTTTTAAATTAGTTTTAGGTTCCAGAGAGTAGATTCCTGAAAAAAGATGTGTTTGTTTTATGAAAAATGTGAGTGTGTTACTGCTAAAAAGTTGATGTAAATTTCATTTTTGGATAAGGGTGATTGCAATATTTCAACAAGTCAATTGAAATTTTCTTGCACGATTAGGGACAGTGGATGCCTAGAAAGATATTTTTTTAAAATTAGTTTTAGGTTCCAGAGAGTAGATTCCTGAAAAAAGATGTGTTTGTTTTATGAAAAATGTGAGTGTGTTACTGCTAAAAAGTTGATTTAAATATCGTTTTTGGATAAGGGTGATTGCAATATTTCAACAAGTTAATTGAAATTTTCTTGCAAGATTAGGGAGAGTGGATGCCTAGAAAGATGTTTTTTACAAATTCGTTATAGGTTCCAGAGAGTGGATTCCTGAAAAAAAAATTATTTGTTTCATGAAAAATGTGAGTGTGTTACTGCAAAAAAGTTGATTTAAATTTAGTTTCAGGCTAGGTGTGAATGCATCATTTCAACAAGTCAATTGAAATTTTCTTGCAAGATTGGGGACAATGGATGCCTAGAAAGATGTTTTTTTAAATTAGTTTTAGGTTTCAGAGAGTAGATTCCTGAAAAAAATGTGTTTGTTTTATGAAAAATGTGAGTGTGTTACTGCAAAAAAGTTGATTTAAATATCGTTTTTGGATAAGGGTGATTGCAATATTTCAATAAGTTAATTGAAATTTTCTTGGAAGATTAGGGAGAGTGGATGCCTAGAAAGATGTTTTTTTTTAATTAGTTTTAGGTTTCAGAGAGTAGATTCCTGAAAAAAATGTGTTTGTTTTATGAAAAATGTGAGTGTGTTACTGCTAAAAAGTTGATTTAAATTTCATTTTTGGATAAGGGTGATTGCAATATTTCAACAAGTCAATTGAAATTTTCTTGCACGATTAGGGACAGTGGATGCCTAGAAAGATGTTTTTTTAAAATTAGTTTTAGGTTCCAGAGAGTAGATTCCTGAAAAAAATGTGTTTGTTTTATGAAAAATGTGAGTGTGTTACTGCTAAAAAGTTGATTTAAATATCGTTTTTGGATAAGGGTGATTGCAATATTTCAATAAGTTAATTGAAATTTTCTTGGAAGATTAGGGAGAGTGGATGCCTAGAAAGATGTTTTTTTTAATTAGTTTTAGGTTTCAGAGAGTAGATTCCTAAAAAAAATGTGTTTATTTTATGAAAAATGTGAGGGTGTTACTGCTAAAAAGTTGATTTAAATTACGTTTTTGAATAAGGGTGATTGCAATATTTCAACAAGTCAATTGAAATTTTCTTGCACGGTTAGGGACAGTGGATGCCTAGAAAGATATTTTTTTAAAATTAGTTTTAGGTTTCAGAGAGTAGATTCCTGAAAAAAATGTGTTTGTTTTATGAAAAATGTGAGTGTGTTACTGCTAAAAAGTTGATTTAAATTTCGTTTTTGGATAAGGGTGATTGCAATATTTCAACAAGTCAATTGAAATTTTCTTGCACGATTAGGGACAGTGGATGCCTAGAAAGATTTTTTTTTAAATTAGTTTTGGGTTCCAGAGAGTAGATTCCTGAAATAAATGTGTTTGTTTTATGAAAAATGTGAGTGTGTTACTGCTAAAAAGTTGTTTTAAATATCGTTTTTGGATAAGGGTGATTGCAATATTTCAATAAGTTAATTGACATTTTCTTGGAAGATTAGGGAGAGTGGATGCCTAGAAAGATGTTTTTTTTAATTAGTTTTAGGTTTCAGAGAGTAGATTCCTGAAAAAAATTTGTTTGTTTTATGAAAAATGTGAGGGTGTTACTGCTAAAAAGTTGATTTAAATTTCGTTTTTGAATAAGGGTGATTGCAATATTTTAACAAGTCAATTGAAATTTTCTTGCACGATTAGGGACAGTGGATGCCTAGAAAGATATTTTTTTAAAATTAGTTTTAGGTTTCAGAGAGTAGATTCCTGAAAAAAATGTGTTTGTTTTATGAAAAATGTGAGTGTGTTACTGCTAAAAAGTTGATTTAAATTTCGTTTTTGGATAAGGGTGATTGCAATACTTCAACAAGTCAATTGAAATTTTCTCGCACGATTAGGGACAGTGGATGCCTAGAAAGATTTTTTTTTTAAATTAGTTTTAGGTTCCAGAGAGTAGATTCCTGAAAAGAATGTGTTTGTTTTATGAAAAATGTGAGTGTGTTACTGCTAAAAAGTTGATTTAAATTTCGTTTTTGGATAAGGGTGATTGCAATACTTCAACAAGTCAATTGAAATTTTCTTGCACGATTAGGGACAGTGGATGCCTAGAAAGATTTCTTTTTTAAATTAGTATTAGGTTTCAGAGAGTAGATTAATGAAAAAAATGTGTTTGTTTTATGAAAAATGTGAGGGTGTTACTGCTAAAAAGTTGATTTAAATTTCGTTTTTGAATAAGGGTGATTGCAATATTTCAACAAGTCAATTGAAATTTTCTTGCACGATTAGGGACAGTGGATGCCTAGAAAGATGTTTTTTTAAAATTAGTTTTAGGTCCCAGAGAGTAGATTCCTGAAAAAAATTTGTTTGTTTTATGAAAAATGTGAGTGTGTTACTGCTAAAAAGTTGATTTAAATATCGTTTTTGGATAAGGGTGATTGCAATATTTCAATAAGTTAATTGAAATTTTCTTGGAAGATTAGGGAGAGTGGATGCCTAGAAAGATGTTTTTTTAATTCGTTTTAGGTTTCAGAGAGTAGATTCCTGAAAAAAATGTGTTTGTTTTATGAAAAATGTGAGGGTGTTACTGCTAAAAAGTAGATTTAAATTACGTTTTTGAATAAGGGTGATTGCAATATTTCAACAAGTCAATTGAAATTTTCTTGCACGATTAGGGACAGTGGATGCCTAGAAAGATATTTTTTTAAAATTAGTTTTAGGTTTCAGAGAGTAGATTCCTGAAAAAAATGTGTTTGTTTTATGAAAAATGTGAGTGTGTTACTGCTAAAAAGTTGATTTAAATTTCGTTTTTGGATAAGGGTGATTGCAATATTTCAACAAGTTAATTGAAATTTTCTTGCAAGATCAGGGGGAGTGGATGCCTAGAAAGATGTTTTTTACAAATTCGTTATAGGTTCCAGAGAGTGGATTCCTGAAAAAAAAATTATTTGTTTCATGAAAAATGTGAGTGTGTTACTGCAAAAAAGTTGATTTAAATTTAGTTTCAGGATAGGTGTGAATGCATCATTTCAACAAGTCAATTGAAATTTTCTTGCAAGATTGGGGACAATGGATGCCTAGAAAGATGTTTTTTTTAAATTAGTTTTAGGTTTCAGAGAGTAGATTCCTGAAAAAAATGTGTTTGTTTTATGAAAAATGTGAGTGTGTTACTGCAAAAAAGTTGATTTAAATATCGTTTTTGGATAAGGGTGATTGCAATATTTCAATAAGTTAATTGAAATTTTCTTGGAAGATTAGGGGGAGTGGATGCCTAGAAAGATGTTTTTTTTAATTAGTTTTAGGTTTCAGAGAGTAGATTCCTGAAAAAAATGTGTTTGTTTTATGAAAAATGTGAGGGTGTTACTGCTAAAAAGTTGATTTAAATTTCGTTTTTGAATAAGGGTGATTGCAATATTTCAATAAGTCAATTGAAATTTTCTTGCACGATTAGGGACAGTGGATGCCTAGAAAGATGTTTTTTTAAAATTAGTTTTAGGTTTCAGAGAGTAGATTCCTGAAAAAAATGTGTTTGTTTTATGAAAAATGTGAGTGTGTTACTGCTAAAAAGTTGATTTAAATTTCGTTTTTGGATAAGGGTGATTGCAATATTTCAACAAGTCAATTGAAATTTTCTTGCACGATTAGGGACAGTGGATGCCTAGAAAGATGTTTTTTTTAAATTAGTTTTAGGTTCCAGAGAGTAGATTCCTGAAAAAAAATGTGTTTGTTTTATGAAAAATGTGAGTGTGTTACTGCTAAAAAGTTGATTTAAATTTCGTTTTTGGATAAGGGTGATTGCAATACTTCAACAAGTCAATTGAAATTTTCTTGCACGATTAGGGACAGTGGATGCCTAGAAAGATGTTTTTTTTAAAATTAGTTTTAGGTTCCAGAGAGTAGATTCCTGAAAAAAATGTGTTTGTTTTATGAAAAATGTGAGGGTGTTACTGCTAAAAAGTTGATTTAAATTTTGTTTTTGAATAAGGTTGATTGCAATATTTCAACAAGTCAATTGAAATTTTCTTGCACGATTAGGGACAGTGGATGCCTAGAAAGATGTTTTTTTAAAATTAGTTTTAGGTTCCAGAGAGTAGATTCCTGAAAAAAATGTGTTTGTTTTATGAAAAATGTGAGTGTGTTACTGCTAAAAAGTTGATTTAAATTTCATTTTTGGATAAGGGTGATTGCAATATTTCAACAAGTCAATTGAAATTTTCTTGCAAGATCAGGGGGAGTGGATGCCTAGAAAGATGTTTTTTACAAATTCGTTATAGGTTCCAGAGAGTGGATTCCTGAAAAAAAAATTATTTGTTTCTTGAAAAATGTGAGTGTGTTACTGCAAAAAAGTTGATTTAAATTTAGTTAAAATCCCCACTTTATTTAGGTTTTATGGATTTGAGTTCTGCTTTTGATTTTGTCAACCGTTCTAGGTTATGGTCACAATTACTTGATTATGGTTTAGATGATGCATTAGTATATTTTTTGTCATATCTACATAGGGATCTTAAGGCAAGAGTACGCATTAACAATGATGGTGAACTATCTGATGATATTCTTATTAGAAGAGGTGTCCGACAGGGCTGTGTACTCGCCCCTTTGCTTTTCATTTTATATATTAATGGTTTGAGCCCTGCCCTGTGTAAAAATACCAAGGACGTTCCAATCATCAATGGCTCCCCCATTACCACCCTACTTTACGCGGATGACGCTGTACTAATGGGGCGTACCCCTAATGCTTTGCGTTCATTAATCACAGGGTTTGTTGTTTTTATGTCGGATTTAGGTCTAAATACCAATTTTAAAAAATCGTTTATCATGAACTGTGGACCAAAAAGATACAACATTCTTTCAATTAAAAGTGGTGATAATGAATTAAAATGCACCAGCACTTTCCCCTACTTAGGGTTATTATTCTCCAATACAGGTTCATGGCAGCATCACACTGCTTACGCAAGAAATAAGATTGGTAAATCCATTAATTCAGTCTTGTCCCTTCGTCAACCTAGAACAGCTGATGTGATTACGCCCCTGTTAAACATCTACCGTACCCAATGTCAGCCAACTGGAACATACGGCGCAGAAGTGTGGGGCTACTGTAACAGTCTGCCATTGCAGGTGGAGGAAAATAGATTTTGCAGGAAAGTGTTGGGTGGCACCTCATGTGCGCCAACTTTCATTTGTCACCAAGAACTCATGTTGCCATATATAGCGGATTTCATTAGGTCAAGGCCCACGCTTTTTTGGATTAAATTATGGACGAATCCAGCGGCTTCCTTGACCCGCAGTATAATTACAGATTGTCTCTTACATGAACGATCTTATCTCATACCCTGGCTAAACGCAGTTAATACCAGCCTGCTGAGCGTGGGACTCGGCTCTTTGTTTAGCTCCCCAAATACCATCGTCCCTGCTCATAAGAATATTGTTAAACGGGCACTGTTTAAATCATATAAAGAGGAACGCATGAGAACTGTGCTAATGAAACCTGCTATTATTAAATATCTTCCACTAACTGAGACAGGAAACGATATTTTAAACAAACCCTGCAAACCTTGTAGATATCTGTTGAAACCAATAGGAAGATGGAACCGGAGCCTTCTATTTAGGTTCCGAGATGGTAGTATTGTAAATTTATTGAGTTTTCCACTTGGCTATAATAAGAATTTAGAACAACTTGACTGTCCATGCTCTGCCGGTGGGAAACAAAGTTTATTGCATTATTTTATTTTCTGTGGCCATTACAAATTGTATATTCATCACTATTTAATGCCGATATTTAGAAAATACACTCTGAGAGATTTTAAATTGGCATTTAAATTCCTGCAAATGTTACCAACTGATGATATTATATACACTGTAAGCTGTTTTATAAAAGCCTGTGTGAAATCGAGGGCTAGTATGGAACATGCATAATGGCCTATGCATGTATAATGCACTTTAAAATTTAAATACAACCAGTATAGATGATTAATTATATGTACGGAATAAGTGACTATTTCTATTGGCTATACAGTAATTCATGAATGCATCTTTTAATTGTATGACATTTTATATTCTTTGTATCATGCACTTTATACAATATGCTGCTTATGACCATTGGGTTGTGCGCTTTTTAACTTTTTATATGTTTTTAAAGTATTTTATAATGTTTCATTCTGTATGTACTTTTATGGATTTATTATAATCCGAATAAAGATCATTTCCATTCCATTCCATTCCAACAAGTCAATTGAAATTTTCTTGCAAGATTGGGGACAATGGATGCCTAGAAAGATGTTTTTTTTAAATTAGTTTTAGGTTTCAGAGAGTAGATTCCTGAAAAAAATGTGTTTGTTTTATGAAAAATGTGAGTGTGTTACTGCAAAAAAGTTGATTTAAATATCGTTTTTGGATAAGGGTGATTGCAATATTTCAATAAGTCAATTGAAATTTTCTTGCACGATTAGGGACAGTGGATGCCTAGAAAGATGTTTTTTTAAAATTAGTTTTAGGTTTCAGAGAGTAGATTCCTGAAAAAAATGTGTTTGTTTTATGAAAAATGTGAGTGTGTTACTGCTAAAAAGTTGATTTAAATTTAGTTTTTGGATAAGGGTGATTGCAATATTTCAACAAGTCAATTGAAATTTTCTTGCACGATTAGGGACAGTGGATGCCTAGAAAGATGTTTTTTTAAAATTAGTTTTAGGTTCCAGAGAGTAGATTCCTGAAAAAAAATGTGTTTGTTTTATGAAAAATGTGAGTGTGTTACTGCTAAAAAGTTGATTTAAATTTCGTTTTTGGATAAGGGTGATTGCAATACTTCAACAAGTTAATTGAAATTTTCTTGCAAGATTAGGGAGAGTGGATGCCTAGAAAGATGTTTTTTACAAATTCGTTATAGGTTCCAGAGAGTGGATTCCTGAAAAAAAAATTATTTGTTTCATGAAAAATGTGAGTGTGTTACTGCAAAAAAGTTGATTTAAATTTAGTTTCAGGATAGGTGTGAATGCATCATTTCAACAAGTCAATTGAAATTTTCTTGCAAGATTGGGGACAATGGATGCCTAGAAAGATGTTTTTTTTAAATTAGTTTTAGGTTTCAGAGAGTAGATTCCTGAAAAAAATGTGTTTGTTTTATGAAAAATGTGAGTGTGTTACTGCAAAAAAGTTGATTTAAATATCGTTTTTGGATAAGGGTGATTGCAATATTTCAATAAGTTAATTGAAATTTTCTTGGAAGATTAGGGAGAGTGGATGCCTAGAAAGATGTTTTTTTTTAATTAGTTTTAGGTTTCAGAGAGTAGATTCCTGAAAAAAATGTGTTTGTTTTATGAAAAATGTGAGGGTGTTACTGCTAAAAAGTTGATTTAAATTTCGTTTTTGAATAAGGGTGATTGCAATATTTCAATAAGTCAATTGAAATTTTCTTGCACGATTAGGGACAGTGGATGCCTAGAAAGATGTTTTTTTTAAATTAGTTTTAGGTTTCAGAGAGTAGATTCCTGAAAAAAAAGTGTTTGTTTTATGAAAAATGTGAGTGTGTTACTGCTAAAAAGTTGATTTAAATTTCGTTTTTGGATAAGGGTGATTGCAATATTTCAACAAGTCAATTGAAATTTTCTTGCACGATTAGGGACAGTGGATGCCTAGAAAGATCTTTTTTTTAAATTAGTTTTAGGTTCCAGAGAGTAGATTCCTGAAAAAAATGTGTATGTTTTATGAAAAATGTGAGGGTGTTACTGCTAAAAAGTTGATTTAAATTTCGTTTTTGAATAAGGGTGATTGCAATATTTCAACAAGTCAATTGAAATTTTCTTGCACGATTAGGGACAGTGGATGCCTAGAAAGATGTTTTTTTAAAATTAGTTTTAGGTTCCAGAGAGTAGATTCCTGAAAAAAATGTGTTTGTTTTATGAAAAATGTGAGTGTGTTACTGCTAAAAAGTTGATTTAAATTTCATTTTTGGATAAGGGTGATTGCAATATTTCAACAAGTCAATTGAAATTTTCTTGCACGATTAGGGACAGTGGATGCCTAGAAAGATGTTTTTTTAAAATTAGTTTTAGGTTCCAGAGAGTAGATTCCTGAAAAAAAATGTGTTTGTTTTATGAAAAATGTGAGTGTGTTACTGCTAAAAAGTTGATTTAAATTTCGTTTTTGGATAAGGGTGATTGCAATACTTCAACAAGTCAATTGAAATTTTCTTGCACGATTAGGGACAGTGGATGCCTAGAAAGATGTTTTTTTTAAAATTAGTTTTAGGTTCCAGAGAGTAGATTCCTGAAAAAAATGTGTTTGTTTTATGAAAAATGTGAGGGTGTTACTGCTAAAAAGTTGATTTAAATTTTGTTTTTGAATAAGGGTGATTGCAATATTTCAACAAGTCAATTGAAATTTTCTTGCACGATTAGGGACAGTGGATGCCTAGAAAGATGTTTTTTTAAAATTAGTTTTAGGTTCCAGAGAGTAGATTCCTGAAAAAAATGTGTTTGTTTTATGAAAAATGTGAGTGTGTTACTGCTAAAAAGTTGATTTAAATTTCATTTTTGGATAAGGGTGATTGCAATATTTCAACAAGTCAATTGAAATTTTCTTGCAAGATCAGGGGGAGTGGATGCCTAGAAAGATGTTTTTTACAAATTCGTTATAGGTTCCAGAGAGTGGATTCCTGAAAAAAAAATTATTTGTTTCTTGAAAAATGTGAGTGTGTTACTGCAAAAAAGTTGATTTAAATTTAGTTAAAATCCCCACTTTATTTAGGTTTTATGGATTTGAGTTCTGCTTTTGATTTTGTCAACCGTTCTAGGTTATGGTCACAATTACTTGATTATGGTTTAGATGATGCATTAGTATATTTTTTGTCATATCTACATAGGGATCTTAAGGCAAGAGTACGCATTAACAATGATGGTGAACTATCTGATGATATTCTTATTAGAAGAGGTGTCCGACAGGGCTGTGTACTCGCCCCTTTGCTTTTCATTTTATATATTAATGGTTTGAGCCCTGCCCTGTGTAAAAATACCAAGGACGTTCCAATCATCAATGGCTCCCCCATTACCACCCTACTTTACGCGGATGACGCTGTACTAATGGGGCGTACCCCTAATGCTTTGCGTTCATTAATCACAGGGTTTGTTGTTTTTATGTCGGATTTAGGTCTAAATACCAATTTTAAAAAATCGTTTATCATGAACTGTGGACCAAAAAGATACAACATTCTTTCAATTAAAAGTGGTGATAATGAATTAAAATGCACCAGCACTTTCCCCTACTTAGGGTTATTATTCTCCAATACAGGTTCATGGCAGCATCACACTGCTTACGCAAGAAATAAGATTGGTAAATCCATTAATTCAGTCTTGTCCCTTCGTCAACCTAGAACAGCTGATGTGATTACGCCCCTGTTAAACATCTACCGTACCCAATGTCAGCCAACTGGAACATACGGCGCAGAAGTGTGGGGCTACTGTAACAGTCTGCCATTGCAGGTGGAGGAAAATAGATTTTGCAGGAAAGTGTTGGGTGGCACCTCATGTGCGCCAACTTTCATTTGTCACCAAGAACTCATGTTGCCATATATAGCGGATTTCATTAGGTCAAGGCCCACGCTTTTTTGGATTAAATTATGGACGAATCCAGCGGCTTCCTTGACCCGCAGTATAATTACAGATTGTCTCTTACATGAACGATCTTATCTCATACCCTGGCTAAACGCAGTTAATACCAGCCTGCTGAGCGTGGGACTCAGCTCTTTGTTTAGCTCCCCAAATACCATCGTCCCTGCTCATAAGAATATTGTTAAACGGGCACTGTTTAAATCATATAAAGAGGAACGCATGAGAACTGTGCTAATGAAACCTGCTATTATTAAATATCTTCCACTAACTGAGACAGGAAACGATATTTTAAACAAACCCTGCAAACCTTGTAGATATCTGTTGAAACCAATAGGAAGATGGAACCGGAGCCTTCTATTTAGGTTCCGAGATGGTAGTATTGTACATTTATTGAGTTTTCCACTTGGCTATAATAAGAATTTAGAACAACTTGACTGTCCATGCTCTGCCGGTGGGAAACAAAGTTTATTGCATTATTTTATTTTCTGTGGCCATTACAAATTGTATATTCATCACTATTTAATGCCGATATTTAGAAAATACACTCTGAGAGATTTTAAATTGGCATTTAAATTCCTGCAAATGTTACCAACTGATGATATTATATACACTGTAAGCTGTTTTATAAAAGCCTGTGTGAAATCGAGGGCTAGTATGGAACATGCATAATGGCCTATGCATGTATAATGCACTTTAAAATTTAAATACAACCAGTATAGATGATTAATTATATGTACGGAATAAGTGACTATTTCTATTGGCTATACAGTAATTCATGAATGCATCTTTTAATTGTATGACATTTTATATTCTTTGTATCATGCACTTTATACAATATGCTGCTTATGACCATTGGGTTGTGCGTTTTTTAACTTTTTATATGTTTTTAAAGTATTTTATAATGTTTCATTCTGTATGTACTTTTATGGATTTATTATAATCCGAATAAAGATCATTTCCATTCCATTCCATTCCAACAAGTCAATTGAAATTTTCTTGCAAGATTGGGGACAATGGATGCCTAGAAAGATGTTTTTTTTAAATTAGTTTTAGGTTTCAGAGAGTAGATTCCTGAAAAAAATGTGTTTGTTTTATGAAAAATGTGAGTGTGTTACTGCAAAAAAGTTGATTTAAATATCGTTTTTGGATAAGGGTGATTGCAATATTTCAATAAGTCAATTGAAATTTTCTTGCACAATTAGGGACAGTGGATGCCTAGAAAGATGTTTTTTTAAAATTAGTTTTAGGTTTCAGAGAGTAGATTCCTGAAAAAAATGTGTTTGTTTTATGAAAAATGTGAGTGTGTTACTGCTAAAAAGTTGATTTAAATTTAGTTTTTGGATAAGGGTGATTGCAATATTTCAACAAGTCAATTGAAATTTTCTTGCACGATTAGGGACAGTGGATGCCTAGAAAGATGTTTTTTTAAAATTAGTTTTAGGTTCCAGAGAGTAGATTCCTGAAAAAAAATGTGTTTGTTTTATGAAAAATGTGAGTGTGTTACTGCTAAAAAGTTGATTTAAATTTCGTTTTTGGATAAGGGTGATTGCAATACTTCAACAAGTTAATTGAAATTTTCTTGCAAGATTAGGGAGAGTGGATGCCTAGAAAGATGTTTTTTACAAATTCGTTATAGGTTCCAGAGAGTGGATTCCTGAAAAAAAAATTATTTGTTTCATGAAAAATGTGAGTGTGTTACTGCAAAAAAGTTGATTTAAATTTAGTTTCAGGATAGGTGTGAATGCATCATTTCAACAAGTCAATTGAAATTTTCTTGCAAGATTGGGGACAATGGATGCCTAGAAAGATGTTTTTTTTAAATTAGTTTTAGGTTTCAGAGAGTAGATTCCTGAAAAAAATGTGTTTGTTTTATGAAAAATGTGAGTGTGTTACTGCAAAAAAGTTGATTTAAATATCGTTTTTGGATAAGGGTGATTGCAATATTTCAATAAGTTAATTGAAATTTTCTTGGAAGATTAGGGAGAGTGGATGCCTAGAAAGATGTTTTTTTTTAATTAGTTTTAGGTTTCAGAGAGTAGATTCCTGAAAAAAATGTGTTTGTTTTATGAAAAATGTGAGGGTGTTACTGCTAAAAAGTTGATTTAAATTTCGTTTTTGAATAAGGGTGATTGCAATATTTCAATAAGTCAATTGAAATTTTCTTGCACGATTAGGGACAGTGGATGCCTAGAAAGATGTTTTTTTAAAATTAGTTTTAGGTTTCAGAGAGTAGATTCCTGAAAAAAAAGTGTTTGTTTTATGAAAAATGTGAGTGTGTTACTGCTAAAAAGTTGATTTAAATTTCGTTTTTGGATAAGGGTGATTGCAATATTTCAACAAGTCAATTGAAATTTTCTTGCACGATTAGGGACAGTGGATGCCTAGAAAGATCTTTTTTTTAAATTAGTTTTAGGTTCCAGAGAGTAGATTCCTGAAAAAAATGTGTATGTTTTATGAAAAATGTGAGGGTGTTACTGCTAAAAAGTTGATTTAAATTTCGTTTTTGAATAAGGGTGATTGCAATATTTCAACAAGTCAATTGAAATTTTCTTGCACGATTAGGGACAGTGGATGCCTAGAAAGATGTTTTTTTAAAATTAGTTTTAGGTTCCAGAGAGTAGATTCCTGAAAAAAATGTGTTTGTTTTATGAAAAATGTGAATGTGTTACTGCTAAAAAGTTGATTTAAATTTCATTTTTGGATAAGGGTGATTGCAATATTTCAACAAGTCAATTGAAATTTTCTTGCACGATTAGGGACAGTGGATGCCTAGAAAGATGTTTTTTTAAAATTAGTTTTAGGTTCCAGAGAGTAGATTCCTGAAAAAAATGTGTTTGTTTTATGAAAAATGTGAGTGTGTTACTGCTAAAAAGTTGATTTAAATTTCGTTTTTGGATAAGGGTGATTGCAATACTTCAACAAGTCAATTGAAATTTTCTTGCACGATTAGGGACAGTGGATGCATAGAAAGATTTCTTTTTTAAATTAGTATTAGGTTTCAGAGAGTAGATTCCTGAAAAAAATGTGTTTGTTTTATGAAAAATGTGAGGGTGTTACTGCTAAAAAGTTGATTTAAATTTCGTTTTTGAATAAGGGTGATTGCAATATTTCAACAAGTCAATTGAAATTTTCTTGCACGATTAGGGACAGTGGATGCCTAGAAAGATGTTTTTTTAAAATTAGTTTTAGGTTCCAGAGAGTAGATTCCTGAAAAAAATGTGTTTGTTTTATGAAAAATGTGAGTGTGTTACTGCTAAAAAGTTGATTTAAATATCGTTTTTGGATAAGGGTGATTGCAATATTTCAATAAGTTAATTGAAATTTTCTTGGAAGATTAGGGAGAGTGGATGCCTAGAAAGATGTTTTTTTTAATTAGTTTTAGGTTTCAGAGAGTAGATTCCTGAAAAAAATGTGTTTGTTTTATGAAAAATGTGAGGGTGTTACTGCTAAAAAGTTGATTTAAATTTCGTTTTTGAATAAGGGTGATTGCAATATTTCAATAAGTCAATTGAAATTTTCTTGCACGATTAGGGACAGTGGATACCTAGACAGATGTTTTTTTAAAATTAGTTTTAGGTTTCAGAGAGTAGATTCCTGAAAAAAATGTGTTTGTTTTATGAAAAATGTGAGTGTGTTACTGCTAAAAAGTTGATTTAAATTTCGTTTTTGGATAAGGGTGATTGCAATATTTCAACAAGTCAATTGAAATTTTCTTGCACGATTAGGGACAGTGGATGCCTAGAAAGATGTTTTTTTAAAATTAGTTTTAGGTTCCAGAGAGTAGATTCCTGAAAAAAAATGTGTTTGTTTTATGAAAAATGTGAGTGTGTTACTGCTAAAAAGTTGATTTAAATTTCGATTTTGGATAAGGGTGATTGCAATACTTCAACAAGTCAATTGAAATTTTCTTGCACGATTAGGGACAGTGGATGCCTAGAAAGATGTTTTTTTAAAATTAGTTTTAGGTTCCAGAGAGTAGATTCCTGAAAAAAATGTGTTTGTTTTATGAAAAATGTGAGGGTGTTACTGCTAAAAAGTTGATTTAAATTTTGTTTTTGAATAAGGGTAATTGCAATATTTCAACAAGTCAATTGAAATTTTCTTGCACGATTAGGGACAGTGGATGCCTAGAAAGATGTTTTTTTTAAATTAGTTTTAGGTTCCAGAGAGTAGATTCCTGAAAAAAATGTGTTTGTTTTATGAAAAATGTGAGTGTGTTACTGCTAAAAAGTTGATTTAAATTTCATTTTTGGATAAGGGTGATTGCAATATTTCAACAAGTCAATTGAAATTTTCTTGCACGATTAGGGACAGTGGATGCATAGAAAGATTTCTTTTTTAAATTAGTATTAGGTTTCAGAGAGTAGATTCCTGAAAAAAATGTGTTTGTTTTATGAAAAATGTGAGGGTGTTACTGCTAAAAAGTTGATATTAAATTTCGTTTTTGAATAAGGGTGATTGCAATATTTCAACAAGTCAATTGAAATTTTCTTGCACGATTAGGGACAGTGGATGCCTAGAAAGATGTTTTTTTAAAATTAGTTTTAGGTTCCAGAGAGTAGATTCCTGAAAAAAATGTGTTTGTTTTATGAAAAATGTGAGTGTGTTACTGCTAAAAAGTTGATTTAAATTTCGTTTTTGGATAAGGGTGATTGCAATATTTCAACAAGTTAATTGAAATTTTCTTGCAAGATTAGGGAGAGTGGATGCCTAGAAAGATGTTTTTTACAAATTCGTTATAGGTTCCATAGAGTGGATTCCTGAAAAAAAAATTATTTGTTTCATGAAAAATGTGAGTGTGTTACTGCAAAAAAGTTGATTTAAATTTAGTTTCAGGATAGGTGTGAATGCATCATTTCAACAAGTCAATTGAAATTTTCTTGCAAGATTGGGGACAATGGATGCCTAGAAAGATGTTTTTTTTAAATTAGTTTTAGGTTTCAGAGAGTAGATTCCTGAAAAAAATGTGTTTGTTTTATGAAAAATGTGAGTGTGTTACTGCAAAAAAGTTGATTTAAATATCGTTTTTGGATAAGGGTGATTGCAATATTTCAATAAGTTAATTGAAATTTTCTTGGAAGATTAGGGGGAGTGGATGCCTAGAAAGATGTTTTTTTTAATTAGTTTTAGGTTTCAGAGAGTAGATTCCTGAAAAAAAAGTGTTTGTTTTATGAAAAATGTGAGGGTGTTACTGCTAAAAAGTTGATTTAAATTTTGTGTTTGAATAAGGGTGATTGCAATATTTCAATAAGTCAATTGAAATTTTCTTGCACGATTAGGGACAGTGGATGCCTAGAAAGATATTTTTTTAAAATTAGTTTTAGGTTTCAGAGAGTAGATTCCTGAAAAAAATGTGTTTGTTTTATGAAAAATGTGAGTGTGTTACTGCTAAAAAGTTGATTTAAATTTCGTTTTTGGATAAGGGTGATTGCAATATTTCAACAAGTCAATTGAAATTTTCTTGCACGATTAGGGACAGTGGATGCCTAGAAAGATGTTTTTTTTAAATTAGTTTTAGGTTCCAGAGAGTAGATTCCTGAAAAAAAATGTGTTTGTTTTATGAAAAATGTGAGTGTGTTACTGCTAAAAAGTTGATTTAAATTTCGTTTTTGGATAAGGGTGATTGCAATACTTCAACAAGTCAATTGAAATTTTCTTGCACGATTAGGGACAGTGGATGCCTAGAAAGATGTTTTTTTAAAATTAGTTTTAGGTTCCAGAGAGTAGATTCCTGAAAAAAATGTGTTTGTTTTATGAAAAATGTGAGGGTGTTACTGCTAAAAAGTTGATTTAAATTTTGTTTTTGAATAAGGGTGATTGCAATATTTCAACAAGTCAATTGAAATTTTCTTGCACGATTAGGGACAGTGGATGCCTAGAAAGATGTTTTTTTAAAATTAGTTTTAGGTTCCAGAGAGTAGATTACTGAAAAAAATGTGTTTGTTTTATGAAAAATGTGAGTGTGTTACTGCAAAAAAGTTGATTTAAATATCGTTTTTGGATAAGGGTGATTGCAATATTTCAATAAGTTAATTGAAATTTTCTTGGAAGATTAGGGAGAGTGGATGCCTAGAAAGATGTTTTTTTTTAATTAGTTTTAGGTTTCAGAGAGTTGATTCCTGAAAAAAATGTGTTTGTTTTATGAAAATTTAGCTTCAGGATAGGCATGATTGCATTATTTCAACTAGTTAATTGAAATTTTCTTGCACGATTAGGGAGAGTGGATGCATAGAAAGATTTCTTTTTTAAATTAGTATTAGGTTTCACAGAGTAGATTCCTGAAAAAAATGTGTTTGTTTTATGAAAAATGTGAGGGTGTTACTGCTAAAAAGTTGATTTAAATTTCGTTTTTGAATAAGGGTGATTGCAATATTTCAATAAGTCAATTGAAATTTTCTTGCACGATTAGGGACAGTGGATGCCTAGAAAGATGTTTTTTTAAAATTAGTTTTAGGTTTCAGAGAGTAGATTCCTGAAAAAAATGTGTTTGTTTTATGAAAAATGTGAGTGTGTTACTGCTAAAAAGTTGATTTAAATTTCGTTTTTGGATAAGGGTGATTGCAATATTTCAACAAGTCAATTGAAATTTTCTTGCACGATTAGGGACAGTGGATGCCTAGAAAGATGTTTTTTTTAAATTAGTTTTAGGTTCCAGAGAGTAGATTCCTGAAAAAAAATGTGTTTGTTTTATGAAAAATGTGAGTGTGTTACTGCTAAAAAGTTGATTTAAATTTCGTTTTTGGATAAGGGTGATTGCAATACTTCAACAAGTCAATTGAAATTTTCTTGCACGATTAGGGACAGTGGATGCCTAGAAAGATTTCTTTTTTAAATTAGTATTAGGTTTCAGAGAGTAGATTCCTGAAAAAAATGTGTTTGTTTTATGAAAAATGTGAGGGTGTTACTGCTAAAAAGTTGATTTAAATTTCGTTTTTGAATAAGGGTGATTGCAATATTTCAACAAGTCAATTGAAATTTTCTTGCACGATTGGGGACAGTGGATGCCTAGAAAGATATTTTTTTAAAAATTAGTTTTAGGTTCCAGAGAGTAGATTCCTGAAAAAAATGTGTTTGTTTTATGAAAAATGTGAGTGTGTTAAGGCTAAAAAGTTGATTTAAATATCGTTTTTGGATAAGGGTGATTGCAATATTTCAATAAGTTAATTGAAATTTTCTTGGAAGATTAGGGAGAGTGGATGCCTAGAAAGATGTTTTTTTTAATTAGTTTTAGGTTTCAGAGAGTAGATTCCTGAAAAAAATGTGTTTGTTTTATGAAAAATGTGAGGGTGTTACTGCTAAAAAGTTGATTTAAATTTCGTTTTTGGATAAGGGTGATTGCAATATTTCAACAAGTTAATTGAAATTTTCTTGCAAGATTAGGGGGAGTGGATGCCTAGAAAGATGTTTTTTTAAAATTAGTTTTAGGTTCCAGAGAGTAGATTCCTGAAAAAAGATGTGTTTGTTTTATGAAAAATGTGAGTGTGTTACTGCTAAAAAGTTGATTTAAATATCGTTTTTGGATAAGGGTGATTGCAATATTTCAACAAGTTAATTGAAATTTTCTTGCAAGATTAGGGAGAGTGGATGCCTAGAAAGATGTTTTTTACAAATTCGTTATAGGTTCCAGAGAGTGGATTCCTGAAAAAAAAATTATTTGTTTCATGAAAAATGTGAGTGTGTTACTGCAAAAAAGGTGATTTAAATTTAGTTTCAGGATAGGTGTGAATGCATCATTTCAACAAGTCAATTGAAATTTTCTTGCAAGATTGGGGACAATGGATGCCTAGAAAGATGTTTTTTTTAAATTAGTTTTAGATTTCAGAGAGTAGATTCCTGAAAAAAATGTGTTTGTTTTATGAAAAATGTGAGTGTGTTACTGCAAAAAAGTTGATTTAAATATCGTTTTTGGATAAGGGTGATTGCAATATTTCAATAAGTTAATTGAAATTTTCTTGGAAGATTAGGGAGAGTGGATGCCTAGAAAGATGTTTTTTTTTAATTAGTTTTAGGTTTCAGAGAGTAGATTCCTGAAAAAAATGTGTTTGTTTTATGAAAAATGTGAGGGTGTTACTGCTAAAAAGTTGATTTAAATTTCGTTTTTGAATAAGGGTGATTGCAATATTTCAATAAGTCAATTGAAATTTTCTTGCACGATTAGGGACAGTGGATGCCTAGAAAGATGTTTTTTTAAAATTAGTTTTAGGTTTCAGAGAGTAGATTCCTGAAAAAATGTGTTTGTTTTATGAAAAATGTGAGTGTGTTACTGCTAAAAAGTTGATTTAAATTTCGTTTTTGGATAAGGGTGATTGCAATATTTCAACAAGTCAATTGAAATTTTCTTGCACGATTAGGGACAGTGGATGCCTAGAAAGATGTTTTTTTTAAATTAGTTTTAGGTTTCAGAGAGTAGATTCCTGAAAAAATGTGTTTGTTTTATGAAAAATGTGAGTGTGTTACTGCAAAAAAGTTGATTTAAATATCGTTTTTGGATAAGGGTGATTTCAATATTTCAATAAGTTAATTGAAATTTTCTTGGAAGATTAGGGAGAGTGGATGCCTAGAAAGATGTTTTTTTTAATTAGTTTTAGGTTTCAGAGAGTAGATTCCTGAAAAAAATGTGTTTGTTTTATGAAAAATGTGAGGGTGTTACTGCTAAAAAGTTGATTTAAATTTCGTTTTTGAATAAGGGTGATTGCAATATTTCAATAAGTCAATTGAAATTTTCTTGCACGATTAGGGACAGTGGATGCCTAGAAAGATGTTTTTTTTAAATTAGTTTTAGGTTTCAGAGAGTAGATTCCTGAAAAAAATGTGTTTGTTTTATGAAAAATGTGAGTGTGTTACTGCTAAAAAGTTGATTTAAATTTCGTTTTTGGATAAGGGTGATTGCAATATTTCAACAAGTCAATTGAAATTTTCTTGCACGATTAGGGACAGTGGATGCCTAGAAAGATGTTTTTTTAAAATTAGTTTTAGGTTCCAGAGAGTAGATTCCTGAAAAAAAATGTGTTTGTTTTATGAAAAATGTGAGTGTGTTACTGCTAAAAAGTTGATTTAAATTTCGTTTTTGGATAAGGGTGATTGCAATACTTCAACAAGTCAATTGAAATTTTCTTGCACGATTAGGGACAGTGGATGCCTAGAAAGCTGTTTTTTTAAAATTAGTTTTAGGTTCCAGAGAGTAGATTCCTGAAAAAAATGTGTTTGTTTTATGAAAAATGTGAGGGTGTTACTGCTAAAAAGTTGATTTAAATTTTGTTTTTGAATAAGGGTGATTGCAATATTTCAACAAGTCAATTGAAATTTTCTTGCACGATTAGGGACAGTGGATGCCTAGAAAGATGTTTTTTTTTAAATTAGTTTTAGGTTCCAGAGAGTAGATTCCTGAAAAAAGATGTGTTTGTTTTATGAAAAATGTGAGTGTGTTACTGCTAAAAAGTTGATGTAAATTTCATTTTTGGATAAGGGTGATTGCAATATTTCAACAAGTCAATTGAAATTTTCTTGCACGATTAGGGACAGTGGATGCCTAGAAAGATATTTTTTTTAAATTAGTTTTAGGTTCCAGAGAGTAGATTCCTGAAAAAAGATGTGTTTGTTTTATGAAAAATGTGAGTGTGTTACTGCTAAAAAGTTGATTTAAATATCGTTTTTGGATAAGGGTGATTGCAATATTTCAACAAGTTAATTGAAATTTTCTTGCAAGATTAGGGAGAGTGGATGCCTAGAAAGATGTTTTTTACAAATTCGTTATAGGTTCCAGAGAGTGGATTCCTGAAAAAAAAATTATTTGTTTCATGAAAAATGTGAGTGTGTTACTGCAAAAAAGTTGATTTAAATTTAGTTTCAGGATAGGTGTGAATGCATCATTTCAACAAGTCAATTGAAATTTTCTTGCAAGATTGGGGACAATGGATGCCTAGAAAGATGTTTTTTTAAATTAGTTTTAGGTTTCAGAGAGTAGATTCCTGAAAAAAATGTGTTTGTTTTATGAAAAATGTGAGTGTGTTACTGCAAAAAAGTTGATTTAAATATCGTTTTTGGATAAGGGTGATTGCAATATTTCAATAAGTTAATTGACATTTTCTTGGAAGATTAGGGAGAGTGGATGCCTAGAAAGATGTTTTTTTTAATTAGTTTTAGGTTTCAGAGAGTAGATTCCTGAAAAAAATTTGTTTGTTTTATGAAAAATGTGAGGGTGTTACTGCTAAAAAGTTGATTTAAATTTCGTTTTTGAATAAGGGTGATTGCAATATTTTAACAAGTCAATTGAAATTTTCTTGCACGATTAGGGACAGTGGATGCCTAGAAAGATATTTTTTTAAAATTAGTTTTAGGTTTCAGAGAGTAGATTCCTGAAAAAAATGTGTTTGTTTTATGAAAAATGTGAGTGTGTTACTGCTAAAAAGTTGATTTAAATATCGTTTTTGGATAAGGGTGATTGCAATATTTCAATAAGTTAATTGAAATTTTCTTGGAAGATTAGGGAGAGTGGATGCCTAGAAAGATGTTTTTTTTTAATTAGTTTTAGGTTTCAGAGAGTAGATTCCTGAAAAAAATGTGTTTGTTTTATGAAAAATTTGAGTGTGTTACTGCTAAAAAGTTGATTTAAATTTCATTTTTGGATAAGGGTGATTGCAATATTTCAACAAGTCAATTGAAATTTTCTTGCACGATTAGGGACAGTGGATGCCTAGAAAGATGTTTTTTTAAAATTAGTTTTAGGTTCCAGAGAGTAGATTCCTGAAATAAAAGTGTTTGTTTTATGAAAAATGTGAGTGTGTTACTGCTAAAAAGTTGATTTAAATATCGTTTTTGGATAAGGGTGATTGCAATATTTCAATAAGTTAATTGAAATTTTCTTGGAAGATTAGGGAGAGTGGATGCCTAGAAAGATGTTTTTTTTAATTAGTTTTAGGTTTCAGAGAGTAGATTCCTAAAAAAAATGTGTTTATTTTATGAAAAATGTGAGGGTGTTACTGCTAAAAAGTTGATTTAAATTACGTTTTTGAATAAGGGTGATTGCAATATTTCAACAAGTCAATTGAAATTTTCTTGCACGGTTAGGGACAGTGGATGCCTAGAAAGATATTTTTTTAAAATTAGTTTTAGGTTTCAGAGAGTAGATTCCTGAAAAAAATGTGTTTGTTTTATGAAAAATGTGAGTGTGTTACTGCTAAAAAGTTGATTTAAATTTCGTTTTTGGATAAGGGTGATTGCAATATTTCAACAAGTCAATTGAAATTTTCTTGCACGATTAGGGACAGTGGATGCCTAGAAAGATTTTTTTTTAAATTAGTTTTAGGTTCCAGAGAGTAGATTCCTGAAATAAATGTGTTTGTTTTATGAAAAATGTGAGTGTGTTACTGCTAAAAAGTTGTTTTAAATATCGTTTTTGGATAAGGGTGATTGCAATATTTCAATAAGTTAATTGACATTTTCTTGGAAGATTAGGGAGAGTGGATGCCTAGAAAGATGTTTTTTTTTATTAGTTTTAGGTTTCAGAGAGTAGATTCCTGAAAAAAATTTGTTTGTTTTATGAAAAATGTGAGGGTGTTACTGCTAAAAAGTTGATTTAAATTTCGTTTTTGAATAAGGGTGATTGCAATATTTTAACAAGTCAATTGAAATTTTCTTGCACGATTAGGGACAGTGGATGCCTAGAAAGATATTTTTTTAAAATTAGTTTTAGGTTTCAGAGAGTAGATTCCTGAAAAAAATGTGTTTGTTTTATGAAAAATGTGAGTGTGTTACTGCTAAAAAGTTGATTTAAATTTCGTTTTTGGATAAGGGTGATTGCAATACTTCAACAAGTCAATTGAAATTTTCTCGCACGATTAGGGACAGTGGATGCCTAGAAAGATTTTTTTTTTAAATTAGTTTTAGGTTCCAGAGAGTAGATTCCTGAAAAAAATGTGTTTGTTTTATGAAAAATGTGAGTGTGTTACTGCTAAAAAGTTGATTTAAATTTCGTTTTTGGATAAGGGTGATTGCAATACTTCAACAAGTCAATTGAAATGTTCTTGCACGATTAGGGACAGTGGATGCATAGAAAGATTTCTTTTTTAAATTAGTATTAGGTTTCAGAGAGTAGATTCCTGAAAAAAATGTGTTTGTTTTATGAAAAATGTGAGGGTGTTACTGCTAAAAAGTTGATTTAAATTTCGTTTTTGAATAAGGGTGATTGCAATATTTCAACAAGTCAATTGAAATTTTCTTGCACGATTAGGGACAGTGGATGCCTAGAAAGATGTTTTTTTAAAATTAGTTTTAGGTCCCAGAGAGTAGATTCCTGAAAAAAATTTGTTTGTTTTATGAAAAATGTGAGTGTGTTACTGCTAAAAAGTTGATTTAAATATCGTTTTTGGATAAGGGTGATTGCAATATTTCAATAAGTTAATTGAAATTTTCTTGGAAGATTAGGGAGAGTGGATGCCTAGAAAGATGTTTTTTTTAATTCGTTTTAGGTTTCAGAGAGTAGATTCCTGAAAAAAATGTGTTTGTTTTATGAAAAATGTGAGGGTGTTACTGCTAAAAAGTAGATTTAAATTACGTTTTTGAATAAGGGTGATTGCAATATTTCAACAAGTCAATTGAAATTTTCTTGCACGATTAGGGACAGTGGATGCCTAGAAAGATATTTTTTTAAAATTAGTTTTAGGTTTCAGAGAGTAGATTCCTGAAAAAAATGTGTTTGTTTTATGAAAAATGTGAGTGTGTTACTGCTAAAAAGTTGATTTAAATTTCGTTTTTGGATAAGGGTGATTGCAATATTTCAACAAGTTAATTGAAATTTTCTTGCAAGATCAGGGGGAGTGGATGCCTAGAAAGATGTTTTTTACAAATTCGTTATAGGTTCCAGAGAGTGGATTCCTGAAAAAAAAATTATTTGTTTCATGAAAAATGTGAGTGTGTTACTGCAAAAAAGTTGATTTAAATTTAGTTTCAGGATAGGTGTGAATGCATCATTTCAACAAGTCAATTGAAATTTTCTTGCAAGATTGGGGACAATGGATGCCTAGAAAGATGTTTTTTTTAAATTAGTTTTAGGTTTCAGAGAGTAGATTCCTGAAAAAAATGTGTTTGTTTTATGAAAAATGTGAGTGTGTTACTGCAAAAAAGTTGATTTAAATATCGTTTTTGGATAAGGGTGATTGCAATATTTCAATAAGTTAATTGAAATTTTCTTGGAAGATTAGGGGGAGTGGATGCCTAGAAAGATGTTTTTTTTAATTAGTTTTAGGTTTCAGAGAGTAGATTCCTGAAAAAAATGTGTTTGTTTTATGAAAAATGTGAGGGTGTTACTGCTAAAAAGTTGATTTAAATTTCGTTTTTGAATAAGGGTGATTGCAATATTTCAATAAGTCAATTGAAATTTTCTTGCACGATTAGGGACAGTGGAGGCCTAGAAAGATGTTTTTTTAAAATTAGTTTTAGGTTTCAGAGAGTAGATTCCTGAAAAAAATGTGTTTGTTTTATGAAAAATGTGAGTGTGTTACTGCTAAAAAGTTGATTTAAATTTCGTTTTTGGATAAGGGTGATTGCAATATTTCAACAAGTCAATTGAAAATTTCTTGCACGATTAGGGACAGTGGATGCCTAGAAAGATGTTTTTTTAAAATTAGTTTTAGGTTCCAGAGAGTAGATTCCTGAAAAAAAATGTGTTTGTTTTATGAAAAATGTGAGTGTGTTACTGCTAAAAAGTTGATTTAAATTTCGTTTTTGGATAAGGGTGATTGCAATACTTCAACAAGTCAATTGAAATTTTCTTGCACGATTAGGGACAGTGGATGCCTAGAAAGATGTTTTTTTTTAAATTAGTTTTAGGTTCCAGAGAGTAGATTCCTGAAAAAAATTTGTTTGTTTTATGAAAAATGTGAGGGTGTTACTGCTAAAAAGTTGATTTAAATTTTGTTTTTGAATAAGGGTGATTGCAATATTTCAACAAGTCAATTGAAATTTTCTTGCACGATTAGGGACAGTGGATGCCTAGAAAGATGTTTTTTTAAAATTAGTTTTAGGTTCCAGAGAGTAGATTCCTGAAAAAAATGTGTTTGTTTTATGAAAAATGTGAGTGTGTTACTGCTAAAAAGTTGATTTAAATTTCATTTTTGGATAAGGGTGATTGCAATATTTCAACAAGTCAATTGAAATTTTCTTGCACGATTAGGGACAGTGGATGCCTAGAAAGATTTCTTTTTTAAATTAGTATTAGGTTTCAGAGAGTAGATTCCTGAAAAAAATGTGTTTGTTTTATGAAAAATGTGAGTGTGTTACTGCTAAAAAGTTGATTTAAATATCGTTTTTGGATAAGGGTGATTGCAATATTTCAATAAGTTAATTGAAATTTTCTTGGAAGATTAGGGAGAGTGGATGCCTAGAAAGATGTTTTTTTTAATTCGTTTTAGGTTTCAGAGAGTAGATTCCTGAAAAAAATGTGTTTGTTTTATGAAAAATGTGAGGGTGTTACTGCTAAAAAGTAGATTTAAATTACGTTTTTGAATAAGGGTGATTGCAATATTTCAACAAGTCAATTGAAAATTTCTTGCACGATTAGGGACAGTGGATGCCTAGAAAGATGTTTTTTTAAAATTAGTTTTAGGTTCCAGAGAGTAGATTCCTGAAAAAAAATGTGTTTGTTTTATGAAAAATGTGAGTGTGTTACTGCTAAAAAGTTGATTTAAATTTCGTTTTTGGATAAGGGTGATTGCAATACTTCAACAAGTCAATTGAAATTTTCTTGCACGATTAGGGACAGTGGATGCCTAGAAAGCTGTTTTTTTAAAATTAGTTTTAGGTTCCAGAGAGTAGATTCCTGAAAAAAATGTGTTTGTTTTATGAAAAATGTGAGGGTGTTACTGCTAAAAAGTTGATTTAAATTTTGTTTTTGAATAAGGGTGATTGCAATATTTCAATAAGTTAATTGAAATTTTCTTGGAAGATTAGGGGGAGTGGATGCCTAGAAAGATGTTTTTTTAATTAGTTTTAGGTTTCAGAGAGTAGATTCCTGAAAAAAAAGTGTTTGTTTTATGAAAAATGGGAGGGTGTTACTGCTAAAAAGTTGATTTAAATTTTGTTTTTGAATAAGGGTGATTGCAATATTTCAATAAGTCAATTGAAATTTTCTTGCACAATTAGGGACAGTGGATGCCTAGAAAGATGTTTTTTTAAAATTAGTTTTAGGTTTCAGAGAGTAGATTCCTGAAAAAAATATGTTTGTTTTATGAAAAATGTGAGTGTGTTACTGCTAAAAAGTTGATTTAAATTTCGTTTTTGGATAAGGGTGATTGCAATATTTCAACAAGTCAATTGAAATTTTCTTGCACGATTAGGGACAGTGGATGCCTAGAAAGATGTTTTTTTTAAATTAGTTTTAGGTTCCAGAGAGTAGATTCCTGAAAAAAAATGTGTTTGTTTTATGAAAAATGTGAGTGTGTTACTGCTAAAAAGTTGATTTAAATTTCGTTTTTGGATAAGGGTGATTGCAATACTTCAACAAGTCAATTGAAATTTTCTTGCACGATTAGGGACAGTGGATGCCTAGAAAGATGTTTTTTTTAAATTAGTTTTAGGTTCCAGAGAGTAGATTCCTGAAAAAAATGTGTTTGTTTTATGAAAAATGTGAGTGTGTTACTGCTAAAAAGTTGATTTAAATTTCATTTTTGGATAAGGGTGATTGCAATATTTCAACAAGTCAATTGAAATTTTCTTGCACGATTAGGGACAGTGGATGCCTAGAAAGATGTTTTTTTAAAATTAGTTTTAGGTTCCAGAGAGTAGATTCCTGAAAAAAGATGTGTTTGTTTTATGAAAAATGTGAGTGTGTTACTGCTAAAAAGTTGATTTAAATATCGTTTTTGGATAAGGGTGATTGCAATATTTCAACAAGTTAATTGAAATTTTCTTGCAAGATTAGGGAGAGTGGATGCCTAGAAAGATGTTTTTTACAAATTCGTTATAGGTTCCAGAGAGTGGATTCCTGAAAAAAAAATTATTTGTTTCATGAAAAATGTGAGTGTGTTACTGCAAAAAAGGTGATTTAAATTTAGTTTCAGGATAGGTGTGAATGCATCATTTCAACAAGTCAATTGAAATTTTCTTGCAAGATTGGGGACAATGGATGCCTAGAAAGATGTTTTTTTTAAATTAGTTTTAGATTTCAGAGAGTAGATTCCTGAAAAAAATGTGTTTGTTTTATGAAAAATGTGAGTGTGTTACTGCAAAAAAGTTGATTTAAATATCGTTTTTGGATAAGGGTGATTGCAATATTTCAATAAGTTAATTGAAATTTTCTTGGAAGATTAGGGAGAGTGGATGCCTAGAAAGATGTTTTTTTTTAATTAGTTTTAGGTTTCAGAGAGTAGATTCCTGAAAAAAATGTGTTTGTTTTATGAAAAATGTGAGGGTGTTACTGCTAAAAAGTTGATTTAAATTTCGTTTTTGAATAAGGGTGATTGCAATATTTCAATAAGTCAATTGAAATTTTCTTGCACGATTAGGGACAGTGGATGCCTAGAAAGATGTTTTTTTAAAATTAGTTTTAGGTTTCAGAGAGTAGATTCCTGAAAAAATGTGTTTGTTTTATGAAAAATGTGAGTGTGTTACTGCTAAAAAGTTGATTTAAATTTCGTTTTTGGATAAGGGTGATTGCAATATTTCAACAAGTCAATTGAAATTTTCTTGCACGATTAGGGACAGTGGATGCCTAGAAAGATGTTTTTTTTAAATTAGTTTTAGGTTTCAGAGAGTAGATTCCTGAAAAAATGTGTTTGTTTTATGAAAAATGTGAGTGTGTTACTGCAAAAAAGTTGATTTAAATATCGTTTTTGGATAAGGGTGATTTCAATATTTCAATAAGTTAATTGAAATTTTCTTGGAAGATTAGGGAGAGTGGATGCCTAGAAAGATGTTTTTTTTAATTAGTTTTAGGTTTCAGAGAGTAGATTCCTGAAAAAAATGTGTTTGTTTTATGAAAAATGTGAGGGTGTTACTGCTAAAAAGTTGATTTAAATTTCGTTTTTGAATAAGGGTGATTGCAATATTTCAATAAGTCAATTGAAATTTTCTTGCACGATTAGGGACAGTGGATGCCTAGAAAGATGTTTTTTTTAAATTAGTTTTAGGTTTCAGAGAGTAGATTCCTGAAAAAAATGTGTTTGTTTTATGAAAAATGTGAGTGTGTTACTGCTAAAAAGTTGATTTAAATTTCGTTTTTGGATAAGGGTGATTGCAATATTTCAACAAGTCAATTGAAATTTTCTTGCACGGTTAGGGACAGTGGATGCCTAGAAAGATGTTTTTTTAAAATTAGTTTTAGGTTCCAGAGAGTAGATTCCTGAAAAAAAATGTGTTTGTTTTATGAAAAATGTGAGTGTGTTACTGCTAAAAAGTTGATTTAAATTTCGTTTTTGGATAAGGGTGATTGCAATATTTCAACAAGTCAATTGAAATTTTCTTGCACGATTAGGGACAGTGGATGCCTAGAAAGATATTTTTTTTAAATTAGTTTTAGGTTCCAGAGAGTAGATTCCTGAAAAAAGATGTGTTTGTTTTATGAAAAATGTGAGTGTGTTACTGCTAAAAAGTTGATTTAAATATCGTTTTTGGATAAGGGTGATTGCAATATTTCAACAAGTTAATTGAAATTTTCTTGCAAGATTAGGGAGAGTGGATGCCTAGAAAGATGTTTTTTACAAATTCGTTATAGGTTCCAGAGAGTGGATTCCTGAAAAAAAAATTATTTGTTTCATGAAAAATGTGAGTGTGTTACTGCAAAAAAGTTGATTTAAATTTAGTTTCAGGATAGGTGTGAATGCATCATTTCAACAAGTCAATTGAAATTTTCTTGCAAGATTGGGGACAATGGATGCCTAGAAAGATGTTTTTTTAAATTAGTTTTAGGTTTCAGAGAGTAGATTCCTGAAAAAAATGTGTTTGTTTTATGAAAAATGTGAGTGTGTTACTGCAAAAAAGTTGATTTAAATATCGTTTTTGGATAAGGGTGATTGCAATATTTCAATAAGTTAATTGAAATTTTCTTGGAAGATTAGGGAGAGTGGATGCCTAGAAAGATGTTTTTTTTTAATTAGTTTTAGGTTTCAGAGAGTAGATTCCTGAAAAAAATGTGTTTGTTTTATGAAAAATTTGAGTGTGTTACTGCTAAAAAGTTGATTTAAATTTCATTTTTGGATAAGGGTGATTGCAATATTTCAACAAGTCAATTGAAATTTTCTTGCACGATTAGGGACAGTGGATGCCTAGAAAGATGTTTTTTTAAAATTAGTTTTAGGTTCCAGAGAGTAGATTCCTGAAATAAAAGTGTTTGTTTTATGAAAAATGTGAGTGTGTTACTGCTAAAAAGTTGATTTAAATATCGTTTTTGGATAAGGGTGATTGCAATATTTCAATAAGTTAATTGAAATTTTCTTGGAAGATTAGGGAGAGTGGATGCCTAGAAAGATGTTTTTTTTAATTAGTTTTAGGTTTCAGAGAGTAGATTCCTAAAAAAAATGTGTTTATTTTATGAAAAATGTGAGGGTGTTACTGCTAAAAAGTTGATTTAAATTACGTTTTTGAATAAGGGTGATTGCAATATTTCAACAAGTCAATTGAAATTTTCTTGCACGGTTAGGGACAGTGGATGCCTAGAAAGATATTTTTTTAAAATTAGTTTTAGGTTTCAGAGAGTAGATTCCTGAAAAAAATGTGTTTGTTTTATGAAAAATGTGAGTGTGTTACTGCTAAAAAGTTGATTTAAATTTCGTTTTTGGATAAGGGTGATTGCAATATTTCAACAAGTCAATTGAAATTTTCTTGCACGATTAGGGACAGTGGATGCCTAGAAAGATTTTTTTTAAAATTAGTTTTAGGTTCCAGAGAGTAGATTCCTGAAATAAATGTGTTTGTTTTATGAAAAATGTGAGTGTGTTACTGCTAAAAAGTTGTTTTAAATATCGTTTTTGGATAAGGGTGATTGCAATATTTCAATAAGTTAATTGACATTTTCTTGGAAGATTAGGGAGAGTGGATGCCTAGAAAGATGTTTTTTTTAATTAGTTTTAGGTTTCAGAGAGTAGATTCCTGAAAAAAATTTGTTTGTTTTATGAAAAATGTGAGGGTGTTACTGCTAAAAAGTTGATTTAAATTTCGTTTTTGAATAAGGGTGATTGCAATATTTTAACAAGTCAATTGAAATTTTCTTGCACGATTAGGGACAGTGGATGCCTAGAAAGATATTTTTTTAAAATTAGTTTTAGGTTTCAGAGAGTAGATTCCTGAAAAAAATGTGTTTGTTTTATGAAAAATGTGAGTGTGTTACTGCTAAAAAGTTGATTTAAATATCGTTTTTGGATAAGGGTGATTGCAATATTTCAATAAGTTAATTGAAATTTTCTTGGAAGATTAGGGAGAGTGGATGCCTAGAAAGATGTTTTTTTTTAATTAGTTTTAGGTTTCAGAGAGTAGATTCCTGAAAAAAATGTGTTTGTTTTATGAAAAATTTGAGTGTGTTACTGCTAAAAAGTTGATTTAAATTTCATTTTTGGATAAGGGTGATTGCAATATTTCAACAAGTCAATTGAAATTTTCTTGCACGATTAGGGACAGTGGATGCCTAGAAAGATGTTTTTTTAAAATTAGTTTTAGGTTCCAGAGAGTAGATTCCTGAAATAAAAGTGTTTGTTTTATGAAAAATGTGAGTGTGTTACTGCTAAAAAGTTGATTTAAATATCGTTTTTGGATAAGGGTGATTGCAATATTTCAATAAGTTAATTGAAATGTTCTTGGAAGATTAGGGAGAGTGGATGCCTAGAAAGATGTTTTTTTTAATTAGTTTTAGGTTTCAGAGAGTAGATTCCTAAAAAAAATGTGTTTATTTTATGAAAAATGTGAGGGTGTTACTGCTAAAAAGTTGATTTAAATTACGTTTTTGAATAAGGGTGATTGCAATATTTCAACAAGTCAATTGAAATTTTCTTGCACGGTTAGGGACAGTGGATGCCTAGAAAGATATTTTTTTAAAATTAGTTTTAGGTTTCAGAGAGTAGATTCCTGAAAAAAATGTGTTTGTTTTATGAAAAATGTGAGTGTGTTACTGCTAAAAAGTTGATTTAAATTTCGTTTTTGGATAAGGGTGATTGCAATATTTCAACAAGTCAATTGAAATTTTCTTGCACGATTAGGGACAGTGGATGCCTAGAAAGATTTTTTTTTAAATTAGTTTTAGGTTCCAGAAAGTAGATTCCTGAAATAAATGTGTTTGTTTTATGAAAAATGTGAGTGTGTTACTGCTAAAAAGTTGTTTTAAATATCGTTTTTGGATAAGGGTGATTGCAATATTTCAATAAGTTAATTGACATTTTCTTGGAAGATTAGGGAGAGTGGATGCCTAGAAAGATGTTTTTTTTTATTAGTTTTAGGTTTCAGAGAGTAGATTCCTGAAAAAAATTTGTTTGTTTTATGAAAAATGTGAGGGTGTTACTGCTAAAAAGTTGATTTAAATTTCGTTTTTGAATAAGGGTGATTGCAATATTTTAACAAGTCAATTGAAATTTTCTTGCACGATTAGGGACAGTGGATGCCTAGAAAGATATTTTTTTAAAATTAGTTTTAGGTTTCAGAGAGTAGATTCCTGAAAAAAATGTGTTTGTTTTATGAAAAATGTGAGTGTGTTACTGCTAAAAAGTTGATTTAAATTTCGTTTTTGGATAAGGGTGATTGCAATACTTCAACAAGTCAATTGAAATTTTCTCGCACGATTAGGGACAGTGGATGCCTAGAAAGATTTTTTTTTTAAATTAGTTTTAGGTTCCAGAGAGTAGATTCCTGAAAAAAATGTGTTTGTTTTATGAAAAATGTGAGTGTGTTACTGCTAAAAAGTTGATTTAAATTTCGTTTTTGGATAAGGGTGATTGCAATACTTCAACAAGTCAATTGAAATGTTCTTGCACGATTAGGGACAGTGGATGCATAGAAAGATTTCTTTTTTAAATTAGTATTAGGTTTCAGAGAGTAGATTCCTGAAAAAAATGTGTTTGTTTTATGAAAAATGTGAGGGTGTTACTGCTAAAAAGTTGATTTAAATTTCGTTTTTGAATAAGGGTGATTGCAATATTTCAACAAGTCAATTGAAATTTTCTTGCACGATTAGGGACAGTGGATGCCTAGAAAGATGTTTTTTTAAAATTAGTTTTAGGTCCCAGAGAGTAGATTCCTGAAAAAAATGTGTTTGTTTTATGAAAAATGTGAGTGTGTTACTGCTAAAAAGTTGATTTAAATATCGTTTTTGGATAAGGGTGATTGCAATATTTCAATAAGTTAATTGAAATTTTCTTGGAAGATTAGGGAGAGTGGATGCCTAGAAAGATGTTTTTTTTAATTCGTTTTAGGTTTCAGAGAGTAGATTCCTGAAAAAAATGTGTTTGTTTTATGAAAAATGTGAGGGTGTTACTGCTAAAAAGTAGATTTAAATTACGTTTTTGAATAAGGGTGATTGCAATATTTCAACAAGTCAATTGAAATTTTCTTGCACGATTAGGGACAGTGGATGCCTAGAAAGATATTTTTTTAAAATTAGTTTTAGGTTTCAGAGAGTAGATTCCTGAAAAAAATGTGTTTGTTTTATGAAAAATGTGAGTGTGTTACTGCTAAAAAGTTGATTTAAATTTCGTTTTTGGATAAGGGTGATTGCAATATTTCAACAAGTTAATTGAAATTTTCTTGCAAGATCAGGGGGAGTGGATGCCTAGAAAGATGTTTTTTACAAATTCGTTATAGGTTCCAGAGAGTGGATTCCTGAAAAAAAAATTATTTGTTTCATGAAAAATGTGAGTGTGTTACTGCAAAAAAGTTGATTTAAATTTAGTTTCAGGATAGGTGTGAATGCATCATTTCAACAAGTCAATTGAAATTTTCTTGCAAGATTGGGGACAATGGATGCCTAGAAAGATGTTTTTTTTAAATTAGTTTTAGGTTTCAGAGAGTAGATTCCTGAAAAAAATGTGTTTGTTTTATGAAAAATGTGAGTGTGTTACTGCAAAAAAGTTGATTTAAATATCGTTTTTGGATAAGGGTGATTGCAATATTTCAATAAGTTAATTGAAATTTTCTTGGAAGATTAGGGGGAGTGGATGCCTAGAAAGATGTTTTTTTTAATTAGTTTTAGGTTTCAGAGAGTAGATTCCTGAAAAAAATGTGTTTGTTTTATGAAAAATGTGAGGGTGTTACTGCTAAAAAGTTGATTTAAATTTCGTTTTTGAATAAGGGTGATTGCAATATTTCAATAAGTCAATTGAAATTTTCTTGCACGATTAGGGACAGTGGAGGCCTAGAAAGATGTTTTTTTAAAATTAGTTTTAGGTTTCAGAGAGTAGATTCCTGAAAAAAATGTGTTTGTTTTATGAAAAATGTGAGTGTGTTACTGCTAAAAAGTTGATTTAAATTTCGTTTTTGGATAAGGGTGATTGCAATATTTCAACAAGTCAATTGAAAATTTCTTGCACGATTAGGGACAGTGGATGCCTAGAAAGATGTTTTTTTAAAATTAGTTTTAGGTTCCAGAGAGTAGATTCCTGAAAAAAAATGTGTTTGTTTTATGAAAAATGTGAGTGTGTTACTGCTAAAAAGTTGATTTAAATTTCGTTTTTGGATAAGGGTGATTGCAATACTTCAACAAGTCAATTGAAATTTTCTTGCACGATTAGGGACAGTGGATGCCTAGAAAGATGTTTTTTTTTAAATTAGTTTTAGGTTCCAGAGAGTAGATTCCTGAAAAAAATTTGTTTGTTTTATGAAAAATGTGAGGGTGTTACTGCTAAAAAGTTGATTTAAATTTTGTTTTTGAATAAGGGTGATTGCAATATTTCAACAAGTCAATTGAAATTTTCTTGCACGATTAGGGACAGTGGATGCCTAGAAAGATGTTTTTTTAAAATTAGTTTTAGGTTCCAGAGAGTAGATTCCTGAAAAAAATGTGTTTGTTTTATGAAAAATGTGAGTGTGTTACTGCTAAAAAGTTGATTTAAATTTCATTTTTGGATAAGGGTGATTGCAATATTTCAACAAGTCAATTGAAATTTTCTTGCACGATTAGGGACAGTGGATGCCTAGAAAGATTTCTTTTTTAAATTAGTATTAGGTTTCAGAGAGTAGATTCCTGAAAAAAATGTGTTTGTTTTATGAAAAATGTGAGTGTGTTACTGCTAAAAAGTTGATTTAAATATCGTTTTTGGATAAGGGTGATTGCAATATTTCAATAAGTTAATTGAAATTTTCTTGGAAGATTAGGGAGAGTGGATGCCTAGAAAGATGTTTTTTTTAATTCGTTTTAGGTTTCAGAGAGTAGATTCCTGAAAAAAATGTGTTTGTTTTATGAAAAATGTGAGGGTGTTACTGCTAAAAAGTAGATTTAAATTACGTTTTTGAATAAGGGTGATTGCAATATTTCAACAAGTCAATTGAAATTTTCTTGCACGATTAGGGACAGTGGATGCCTAGAAAGATATTTTTTTTAAATTCGTTTTAGGTTTCAGAGAGTAGATTCCTGAAAAAAATGTGTTTGTTTTATGAAAAATGTGAGTGTGTTACTGCTAAAAAGTTGATTTAAATTTCGTTTTTGGATAAGGGTGATTGGAATATTTCAACAAGTCAATTGAAATTTTCTTGCACGATTAGGGACAGTGGATGCCTAGAAAGATGTTTTTTTTAAATTAGTTTTAGGTTCCAGAGAGTAGATTCCTGAAAAAAATGTGTTTGTTTTATGAAAAATGTGAGTGTGTTACTGCTAAAAAGTTGATTTAAATTTCGTTTTTGGATAAGGGTGATTGCAATATTTCAACAAGTTAATTGAAATTTTCTTGCAAGATCAGGGGGAGTGGATGCCTAGAAAGATGTTTTTTACAAATTCGTTATAGGTTCCAGAGAGTGGATTCCTGAAAAAAAAATTATTTGTTTCTTGAAAAATGTGAGTGTGTTACTGCAAAAAAGTTGATTTAAATTTAGTTTCAGGATAGGTGTGAATGCATCATTTCAACAAGTCAATTGAAATTTTCTTGCAAGATTGGGGACAATGGATGCCTAGAAAGATGTTTTTTTTAAATTAGTTTTAGGTTTCAGAGAGTAGATTCCTGAAAAAAATGTGTTTGTTTTATGAAAAATGTGAGTGTGTTACTGCAAAAAAGTTGATTTAAATATCGTTTTTGGATAAGGGTGATTGCAATATTTCAATAAGTCAATTGAAATTTTCTTGCACGATTAGGGACAGTGGATGCCTAGAAAGATTTTTTTTAAAATTAGTTTTAGGTTTCAGAGAGTAGATTCCTGAAAAAAATGTGTTTGTTTTATGAAAAATGTGAGTGTGTTACTGCTAAAAAGTTGATTTAAATTTCGTTTTTGGATAAGGGTGATTGCAATATTTCAACAAGTCAATTGAAATTTTCTTGCACGATTAGGGACAGTGGATGCCTAGAAAGATGTTTTTTTAAAATTAGTTTTAGGTTCCAGAGAGTAGATTCCTGAAAAAAAATGTGTTTGTTTTATGAAAAATGTGAGTGTGTTACTGCTAAAAAGTTGATTTAAATTTCGTTTTTGGATAAGGGTGATTGCAATACTTCAACAAGTCAATTGAAATTTTCTTGCACGATTAGGGACAGTGGATGCCTAGAAAGATGTTTTTTTTAAATTAGTTTTAGGTTTCAGAGAGTAGATTCCTGAAAAAAATGTGTTTGTTTTATGAAAAATGTGAGTGTGTTACTGCAAAAAAGTTGATTTAAATATCGTTTTTGGATAAGGGTGATTGCAATATTTCAATAAGTTAATTGAAATTTTCTTGGAAGATTAGGGAGAGTGGATGCCTAGAAAGATATTTTTTTTTAATTAGTTTTAGGTTTCAGAGAGTAGATTCCTGAAAAAAATGTGTTTGTTTTACGAAAAATGTGAGTGTGTTACTGCTAAAAAGTTGATTTAAATTTCGTTTCAGGATAGGTGTGAATGCATCATTTCAACAAGTCAATTGAAATTTTCTTGCAAGATTGGGGACAATGGATGCCTAGAAAGATGTTTTTTTTAAATTAGTTTTAGGTTTCAGAGAGTAGATTCCTGAAAAAAATGTGTTTGTTTTATGAAAAATGTGAGTGTGTTACTGCAAAAAAGTTGATTTAAATATCGTTTTTGGATAAGGGTGATTGCAATATTTCAATAAGTTAATTGAAATTTTCTTGGAAGATTAGGGAGAGTGGATGCCTAGAAAGATATTTTTTTTTAATTAGTTTTAGGTTTCAGAGAGTAGATTCCTGAAAAAAATGTGTTTGTTTTACGAAAAATGTGAGGGTGTTACTGCTAAAAAGTTGATTTAAATTTCGTTTTTGAATAAGGGTGATTGCAATATTTCAATAAGTCAATTGAAATTTTCTTGCACGATTAGGGACAGTGGATGCCTAGAAAGATGTTTTTTTAAAATTAGTTTTAGGTTTCAGAGAGTAGATTCCTGAAAAAAAAGTGTTTGTTTTATGAAAAATGTGAGTGTGTTACTGCTAAAAAGTTGATTTAAATTTCGTTTTTGGATAAGGGTGATTGCAATATTTCAACAAGTCAATTGAAATTTTCTTGCACGATTAGGGACAGTGGATGCCTAGAAAGATCTTTTTTTTAAATTAGTTTTAGGTTCCAGAGAGTAGATTCCTGAAAAAATGTGTATGTTTTATGAAAAATGTGAGGGTGTTACTGCTAAAAAGTTGATTTAAATTTCGTTTTTGAATAAGGGTGATTGCAATATTTCAACAAGTCAATTGAAATTTTCTTGCACGATTAGGGACAGTGGATGCCTAGAAAGATGTTTTTTTAAAATTAGTTTTAGGTTCCAGAGAGTAGATTCCTGAAAAAAATGTGTTTGTTTTATGAAAAATGTGAGTGTGTTACTGCTAAAAAGTTGATTTAAATTTCATTTTTGGATAAGGGTGATTGCAATATTTCAACAAGTCAATTGAAATTTTCTTGCACGATTAGGGACAGTGGATGCCTAGAAAGATGTTTTTTTAAAATTAGTTTTAGGTTCCAGAGAGTAGATTCCTGAAAAAAATGTGTTTGTTTTATGAAAAATGTGAGTGTGTTACTGCTAAAAAGTTGATTTAAATTTCGTTTTTGGATAAGGGTGATTGCAATACTTCAACAAGTCAATTGAAATTTTCTTGCACGATTAGGGACAGTGGATGCATAGAAAGATTTCTTTTTTAAATTAGTATTAGGTTTCAGAGAGTAGATTCCTGAAAAAAATGTGTTTGTTTTATGAAAAATGTGAGGGTGTTACTGCTAAAAAGTTGATTTAAATTTCGTTTTTGAATAAGGGTGATTGCAATATTTCAACAAGTCAATTGAAATTTTCTTGCACGATTAGGGACAGTGGATGCCTAGAAAGATGTTTTTTTAAAATTAGTTTTAGGTTCCAGAGAGTAGATTCCTGAAAAAAATGTGTTTGTTTTATGAAAAATGTGAGTGTGTTACTGCTAAAAAGTTGATTTAAATATCGTTTTTGGATAAGGGTGATTGCAATATTTCAATAAGTTAATTGAAATTTTCTTGGAAGATTAGGGAGAGTGGATGCCTAGAAAGATGTTTTTTTTAATTAGTTTTAGGTTTCAGAGAGTAGATTCCTGAAAAAAATGTGTTTGTTTTATGAAAAATGTGAGGGTGTTACTGCTAAAAAGTTGATTTAAATTTCGTTTTTGAATAAGGGTGATTGCAATATTTCAATAAGTCAATTGAAATTTTCTTGCACGATTAGGGACAGTGGATACCTAGACAGATGTTTTTTTAAAATTAGTTTTAGGTTTCAGAGAGTAGATTCCTGAAAAAAATGTGTTTGTTTTATGAAAAATGTGAGTGTGTTACTGCTAAAAAGTTGATTTAAATTTCGTTTTTGGATAAGGGTGATTGCAATATTTCAACAAGTCAATTGAAATTTTCTTGCACGATTAGGGACAGTGGATGCCTAGAAAGATGTTTTTTTAAAATTAGTTTTAGGTTCCAGAGAGTAGATTCCTGAAAAAAAATGTGTTTGTTTTATGAAAAATGTGAGTGTGTTACTGCTAAAAAGTTGATTTAAATTTCGATTTTGGATAAGGGTGATTGCAATACTTCAACAAGTCAATTGAAATTTTCTTGCACGATTAGGGACAGTGGATGCCTAGAAAGATGTTTTTTTAAAATTAGTTTTAGGTTCCAGAGAGTAGATTCCTGAAAAAAATGTGTTTGTTTTATGAAAAATGTGAGGGTGTTACTGCTAAAAAGTTGATTTAAATTTTGTTTTTGAATAAGGGTGATTGCAATATTTCAACAAGTCAATTGAAATTTTCTTGCACGATTAGGGACAGTGGATGCCTAGAAAGATGTTTTTTTTAAATTAGTTTTAGGTTCCAGAGAGTAGATTCCTGAAAAAAATGTGTTTGTTTTATGAAAAATGTGAGTGTGTTACTGCTAAAAAGTTGATTTAAATTTCATTTTTGGATAAGGGTGATTGCAATATTTCAACAAGTCAATTGAAATTTTCTTGCACGATTAGGGACAGTGGATGCCTAGAAAGATGTTTTTTTAAAATTAGTTTTAGGTTCCAGAGAGTAGATTCCTGAAAAACGATGTGTTTGTTTTATGAAAAATGTGAGTGTGTTACTGCTAAAAAGTTGATTTAAATATCGTTTTTGGATAAGGGTGATTGCAATATTTCAACAAGTTAATTGAAATTTTCTTGCAAGATTAGGGAGAGTGGATGCCTAGAAAGATGTTTTTTACAAATTCGTTATAGGTTCCAGAGAGTGGATTCCTGAAAAAAAAATTATTTGTTTCATGACAAATGTGAGTGTGTTACTGCAAAAAAGTTGATTTAAATTTTGTTTCAGGATAGGTGTGAATGCATCATTTCAACAAGTCAATTGAAATTTTCTTGCAAGATTGGGGACAATGGATGCCTAGAAAGATGTTTTTTTAAAATTAGTTTTAGGGTTCAGAGAGTAGATTCCTGAAAAAAATGTGTTTGTTTTATGAAAAATGTGAGTGTGTTACTGCTAAAAAGTTGATTTAAATTTCGTTTTTGGATAAGGGTGATTGCAATATTTCAACAAGTCAATTGAAATTTTCTTGCACGATTAGGGACAGTGGATGCCTAGAAAGATTTTTTTTTTAAATTAGTTTTAGGTTCCAGAGAGTAGATTCCTGAAAAAAATGTGTTTGTTTTATGAAAAATGTGAGTGTGTTACTGCTAAAAAGTTGATTTAAATTTCGTTTTTGGATAAGGGTGATTGCAATACTTCAACAAGTCAATTGAAATTTTCTTGCACGATTAGGGACAGTGGATGCATAGAAAGATTTCTTTTTTAAATTAGTATTAGGTTTCAGAGAGTAGATTCCTGAAAAAAATGTGTTTGTTTTATGAAAAATGTGAGGGTTTTACTGCTAAAAAGTTGATTTAAATTTCGTTTTTGAATAAGGGTGATTGCAATATTTCAACAAGTCAATTGAAATTTTCTTGCACGATTAGGGACAGTGGATGCCTAGAAAGATGTTTTTTTAAAATTAGTTTTAGGTTCCAGAGAGTAGATTCCTGAAAAAAATGTGTTTGTTTTATGAAAAATGTGAGTGTGTTACTGCTAAAAAGTTGATTTAACCACTTGGATGCTATGCCTCTGATTGCACTTCAATGTAATTTCCATTGAAATCAATGGAAACTCCATGACGAGTTACCCTTGTCATTAGCGCTGAAGGGGTTAAATTTCGTTTTTGGATAAGGGTGATTGCAATATTTCAACAAGTTAATTGAAATTTTCTTGCAAGATTAGGGAGAGTGGATGCCTAGAAAGATGTTTTTTACAAATTCGTTATAGGTTCCAGAGAGTGGATTCCTGAAAAAAAAATTATTTGTTTCATGAAAAATGTGAGTGTGTTACTGCAAAAAAGTTGATTTAAATTTAGTTTCAGGATAGGTGTGAATGCATCATTTCAACAAGTCAATTGAAATTTTCTTGCAAGATTGGGGACAATGGATGCCTAGAAAGATGTTTTTTTTAAATTAGTTTTAGGTTTCAGAGAGTAGATTCCTGAAAAAAATGTGTTTGTTTTATGAGAAATGTGAGTGTGTTACTGCAAAAAAGTTGATTTAAATATCGTTTTTGGATAAGGGTGATTGCAATATTTCAATAAGTTAATTGAAATTTTCTTGGAAGATTAGGGGGAGTGGATGCCTAGAAAGATGTTTTTTTTAATTAGTTTTAGGTTTCAGAGAGTAGATTCCTGAAAAAAAAGTGTTTGTTTTATGAAAAATGTGAGGGTGTTACTGCTAAAAAGTTGATTTAAATTTTGTTTTTGAATCAGGGTGATTGCAATATTTCAATAAGTCAATTGAAATTTTCTTGCACGATTAGGGACAGTGGATGCCTAGAAAGATATTTTTTTAAAATTAGTTTTAGGTTTCAGAGAGTAGATTCCTGAAAAAAATGTGTTTGTTTTATGAAAAATGTGAGTGTGTTACTGCTAAAAAGTTGATTTAAATTTCGTTTTTGGATAAGGGTGATTGCAATATTTCAACAAGTCAATTGAAATTTTCTTGCACGATTAGGGACAGTGGATGCCTAGAAAGATGTTTTTTTAAAATTAGTTTTAGGTTCCAGAGAGTAGATTCCTGAAAAAAAATGTGTTTGTTTTATGAAAAATGTGAGTGTGTTACTGCTAAAAAGTTGATTTAAATTTCGTTTTTGGATAAGGGTGATTGCAATACTTCAACAAGTCAATTGAAATTTTCTTGCACGATTAGGGACAGTGGATGCCTAGAAAGATGTTTTTTTAAAATTAGTTTTAGGTTCCAGAGAGTAGATTCCTGAAAAAAATGTGTTTGTTTTATGAAAAATGTGAGGGTGTTACTGCTAAAAAGTTGATTTAAATTTTGTTTTTGAATAAGGGTGATTGCAATATTTCAACAAGTCAATTGAAATTTTCTTGCACGATTAGGGACAGTGGATGCCTAGAAAGATGTTTTTTTTTAAATTAGTTTTAGGTTCCAGAGAGTAGATTCCTGAAAAAAGATGTGTTTGTTTTATGAAAAATGTGAGTGTGTTACTGCTAAAAAGTTGATGTAAATTTCATTTTTGGATAAGGGTGATTGCAATATTTCAACAAGTCAATTGAAATTTTCTTGCACGATTAGGGACAGTGGATGCCTAGAAAGATATTTTTTTTAAATTAGTTTTAGGTTCCAGAGAGTAGATTCCTGAAAAAAGATGTGTTTGTTTTATGAAAAATGTGAGTGTGTTACTGCTAAAAAGTTGATTTAAATATCGTTTTTGGATAAGGGTGATTGCAATATTTCAACAAGTTAATTGAAATTTTCTTGCAAGATTAGGGAGAGTGGATGCCTAGAAAGATGTTTTTTACAAATTCGTTATAGGTTCCAGAGAGTGGATTCCTGAAAAAAAAATTATTTGTTTCATGAAAAATGTGAGTGTGTTACTGCAAAAAAGTTGATTTAAATTTAGTTTCAGGATAGGTGTGAATGCATCATTTCAACAAGTCAATTGAAATTTTCTTGCAAGATTGGGGACAATGGATGCCTAGAAAGATGTTTTTTTAAATTAGTTTTAGGTTTCAGAGAGTAGATTCCTGAAAAAAATGTGTTTGTTTTATGAAAAATGTGAGTGTGTTACTGCAAAAAAGTTGATTTAAATATCGTTTTTGGATAAGGGTGATTGCAATATTTCAATAAGTTAATTGAAATTTTCTTGGAAGATTAGGGAGAGTGGATGCCTAGAAAGATGTTTTTTTTTAATTAGTTTTAGGTTTCAGAGAGTAGATTCCTGAAAAAAATGTGTTTGTTTTATGAAAAATGTGAGTGTGTTACTGCTAAAAAGTTGATTTAAATTTCATTTTTGGATAAGGGTGATTGCAATATTTCAACAAGTCAATTGAAATTTTCTTGCACGATTAGGGACAGTGGATGCCTAGAAAGATGTTTTTTTAAAATTAGTTTTAGGTTCCAGAGAGTAGATTCCTGAAAAAAATGTGTTTGTTTTATGAAAAATGTGAGTGTGTTACTGCTAAAAAGTTGATTTAAATATCGTTTTTGGATAAGGGTGATTGCAATATTTCAATAAGTTAATTGAAATTTTCTTGGAAGATTAGGGAGAGTGGATGCCTAGAAAGATGTTTTTTTTAATTAGTTTTAGGTTTCAGAGAGTAGATTCCTAAAAAAAATGTGTTTATTTTATGAAAAATGTGAGGGTGTTACTGCTAAAAAGTTGATTTAAATTACGTTTTTGAATAAGGGTGATTGCAATATTTCAACAAGTCAATTGAAATTTTCTTGCACGGTTAGGGACAGTGGATGCCTAGAAAGATATTTTTTTAAAATTAGTTTTAGGTTTCAGAGAGTAGATTCCTGAAAAAAATGTGTTTGTTTTATGAAAAATGTGAGTGTGTTACTGCTAAAAAGTTGATTTAAATTTCGTTTTTGGATAAGGGTGATTGCAATATTTCAACAAGTCAATTGAAATTTTCTTGCACGATTAGGGACAGTGGATGCCTAGAAAGATTTTTTTTAAAATTAGTTTTAGGTTCCAGAGAGTAGATTCCTGAAATAAATGTGTTTGTTTTATGAAAAATGTGAGTGTGTTACTGCTAAAAAGTTGTTTTAAATATCGTTTTTGGATTAGGGTGATTGCAATATTTCAATAAGTTAATTGACATTTTCTTGGAAGATTAGGGAGAGTGGATGCCTAGAAAGATGTTTTTTTAATTAGTTTTAGGTTTCAGAGAGTAGATTCCTGAAAAAAATTTGTTTGTTTTATGAAAAATGTGAGGGTGTTACTGCTAAAAAGTTGATTTAAATTTCGTTTTTGAATAAGGGTGATTGCAATATTTTAACAAGTCAATTGAAATTTTCTTGCACGATTAGGGACAGTGGATGCCTAGAAAGATATTTTTTTAAAATTAGTTTTAGGTTTCAGAGAGTAGATTCCTGAAAAAAATGTGTTTGTTTTATGAAAAATGTGAGTGTGTTACTGCTAAAAAGTTGATTTAAATTTCGTTTTTGGATAAGGGTGATTGCAATACTTCAACAAGTCAATTGAAATTTTCTCGCACGATTAGGGACAGTGGATGCCTAGAAAGATTTTTTTTTAAATTAGTTTTAGGTTCCAGAGAGTAGATTCCTGAAAAAAATGTGTTTGTTTTATGAAAAATGTGAGTGTGTTACTGCTAAAAAGTTGATTTAAATTTCGTTTTTGGATAAGGGTGATTGCAATACTTCAACAAGTCAATTGAAATTTTCTTGCACGATTAGGGACAGTGGATGCATAGAAAGATTTCTTTTTTAAATTAGTATTAGGTTTCAGAGAGTAGATTCCTGAAAAAAATGTGTTTGTTTTATAAAAAATGTGAGGGTGTTACTGCTAAAAAGTTGATTTAAATTTCGTTTTTGAATAAGGGTGATTGCAATATTTCAACAAGTCAATTGAAATTTTCTTGCACGATTAGGGACAGTGGATGCCTAGAAAGATGTTTTTTTAAAATTAGTTTTAGGTCCCAGAGAGTAGATTCCTGAAAAAAATTTGTTTGTTTTATAAAAAATGTGAGTGTGTTACTGCTAAAAAGTTGATTTAAATATCGTTTTTGGATAAGGGTGATTGCAATATTTCAATAAGTTAATTGAAATTTTCTTGGAAGATTAGGGAGAGTGGATGCCTAGAAAGATGTTTTTTTTAATTCGTTTTAGGTTTCAGAGAGTAGATTCCTGAAAAAAATGTGTTTGTTTTATGAAAAATGTGAGGGTGTTACTGCTAAAAAGTAGATTTAAATTACGTTTTTGAATAAGGGTGATTGCAATATTTCAACAAGTCAATTGAAATTTTCTTGCACGATTAGGGACAGTGGATGCCTAGAAAGATATTTTTTTTAAATTAGTTTTAGGTTTCAGAGAGTAGATTCCTGAAAAAAATGTGTTTGTTTTATGAAAAATGTGAGTGTGTTACTGCTAAAAAGTTGATTTAAATTTCGTTTTTGGATAAGGGTGATTGCAATACTTCAACAAGTCAATTGAAATTTTCTCGCACGATTAGGGACAGTGGATGCCTAGAAAGATTTTTTTTTTAAATTAGTTTTAGGTTCCAGAGAGTAGATTCCTGAAAAAAATGTGTTTGTTTTATGAAAAATGTGAGTGTGTTACTGCTAAAAAGTTGATTTAAATTTCGTTTTTGGATAAGGGTGATTGCAATACTTCAACAAGTCAATTGAAATGTTCTTGCACGATTAGGGACAGTGGATGCATAGAAAGATTTCTTTTTTAAATTAGTATTAGGTTTCAGAGAGTAGATTCCTGAAAAAAATGTGTTTGTTTTATGAAAAATGTGAGGGTGTTACTGCTAAAAAGTTGATTTAAATTTCGTTTTTGAATAAGGGTGATTGCAATATTTCAACAAGTCAATTGAAATTTTCTTGCACGATTAGGGACAGTGGATGCCTAGAAAGATGTTTTTTTAAAATTAGTTTTAGGTCCCAGAGAGTAGATTCCTGAAAAAAATGTGTTTGTTTTATGAAAAATGTGAGTGTGTTACTGCTAAAAAGTTGATTTAAATATCGTTTTTGGATAAGGGTGATTGCAATATTTCAATAAGTTAATTGAAATTTTCTTGGAAGATTAGGGAGAGTGGATGCCTAGAAAGATGTTTTTTTTAATTCGTTTTAGGTTTCAGAGAGTAGATTCCTGAAAAAAATGTGTTTGTTTTATGAAAAATGTGAGGGTGTTACTGCTAAAAAGTAGATTTAAATTACGTTTTTGAATAAGGGTGATTGCAATATTTCAACAAGTCAATTGAAATTTTCTTGCACGATTAGGGACAGTGGATGCCTAGAAAGATATTTTTTTAAAATTAGTTTTAGGTTTCAGAGAGTAGATTCCTGAAAAAAATGTGTTTGTTTTATGAAAAATGTGAGTGTGTTACTGCTAAAAAGTTGATTTAAATTTCGTTTTTGGATAAGGGTGATTGCAATATTTCAACAAGTTAATTGAAATTTTCTTGCAAGATCAGGGGGAGTGGATGCCTAGAAAGATGTTTTTTACAAATTCGTTATAGGTTCCAGAGAGTGGATTCCTGAAAAAAAAATTATTTGTTTCATGAAAAATGTGAGTGTGTTACTGCAAAAAAGTTGATTTAAATTTAGTTTCAGGATAGGTGTGAATGCATCATTTCAACAAGTCAATTGAAATTTTCTTGCAAGATTGGGGACAATGGATGCCTAGAAAGATGTTTTTTTTAAATTAGTTTTAGGTTTCAGAGAGTAGATTCCTGAAAAAAATGTGTTTGTTTTATGAAAAATGTGAGTGTGTTACTGCAAAAAAGTTGATTTAAATATCGTTTTTGGATAAGGGTGATTGCAATATTTCAATAAGTTAATTGAAATTTTCTTGGAAGATTAGGGGGAGTGGATGCCTAGAAAGATGTTTTTTTTAATTAGTTTTAGGTTTCAGAGAGTAGATTCCTGAAAAAAATGTGTTTGTTTTATGAAAAATGTGAGGGTGTTACTGCTAAAAAGTTGATTTAAATTTCGTTTTTGAATAAGGGTGATTGCAATATTTCAATAAGTCAATTGAAATTTTCTTGCACGATTAGGGACAGTGGAGGCCTAGAAAGATGTTTTTTTAAAATTAGTTTTAGGTTTCAGAGAGTAGATTCCTGAAAAAAATGTGTTTGTTTTATGAAAAATGTGAGTGTGTTACTGCTAAAAAGTTGATTTAAATTTCGTTTTTGGATAAGGGTGATTGCAATATTTCAACAAGTCAATTGAAAATTTCTTGCACGATTAGGGACAGTGGATGCCTAGAAAGATGTTTTTTTAAAATTAGTTTTAGGTTCCAGAGAGTAGATTCCTGAAAAAAAATGTGTTTGTTTTATGAAAAATGTGAGTGTGTTACTGCTAAAAAGTTGATTTAAATTTCGTTTTTGGATAAGGGTGATTGCAATACTTCAACAAGTCAATTGAAATTTTCTTGCACGATTAGGGACAGTGGATGCCTAGAAAGATGTTTTTTTTTAAATTAGTTTTAGGTTCCAGAGAGTAGATTCCTGAAAAAAATTTGTTTGTTTTATGAAAAATGTGAGGGTGTTACTGCTAAAAAGTTGATTTAAATTTTGTTTTTGAATAAGGGTGATTGCAATATTTCAACAAGTCAATTGAAATTTTCTTGCACGATTAGGGACAGTGGATGCCTAGAAAGATGTTTTTTTAAAATTAGTTTTAGGTTCCAGAGAGTAGATTCCTGAAAAAAATGTGTTTGTTTTATGAAAAATGTGAGTGTGTTACTGCTAAAAAGTTGATTTAAATTTCATTTTTGGATAAGGGTGATTGCAATATTTCAACAAGTCAATTGAAATTTTCTTGCACGATTAGGGACAGTGGATGCCTAGAAAGATTTCTTTTTTAAATTAGTATTAGGTTTCAGAGAGTAGATTCCTGAAAAAAATGTGTTTGTTTTATGAAAAATGTGAGTGTGTTACTGCTAAAAAGTTGATTTAAATATCGTTTTTGGATAAGGGTGATTGCAATATTTCAATAAGTTAATTGAAATTTTCTTGGAAGATTAGGGAGAGTGGATGCCTAGAAAGATGTTTTTTTTAATTCGTTTTAGGTTTCAGAGAGTAGATTCCTGAAAAAAATGTGTTTGTTTTATGAAAAATGTGAGGGTGTTACTGCTAAAAAGTAGATTTAAATTACGTTTTTGAATAAGGGTGATTGCAATATTTCAACAAGTCAATTGAAATTTTCTTGCACGATTAGGGACAGTGGATGCCTAGAAAGATATTTTTTTTAAATTCGTTTTAGGTTTCAGAGAGTAGATTCCTGAAAAAAATGTGTTTGTTTTATGAAAAATGTGAGTGTGTTACTGCTAAAAAGTTGATTTAAATTTCGTTTTTGGATAAGGGTGATTGGAATATTTCAACAAGTCAATTGAAATTTTCTTGCACGATTAGGGACAGTGGATGCCTAGAAAGATGTTTTTTTTAAATTAGTTTTAGGTTCCAGAGAGTAGATTCCTGAAAAAAATGTGTTTGTTTTATGAAAAATGTGAGTGTGTTACTGCTAAAAAGTTGATTTAAATTTCGTTTTTGGATAAGGGTGATTGCAATATTTCAACAAGTTAATTGAAATTTTCTTGCAAGATCAGGGGGAGTGGATGCCTAGAAAGATGTTTTTTACAAATTCGTTATAGGTTCCAGAGAGTGGATTCCTGAAAAAAAAATTATTTGTTTCTTGAAAAATGTGAGTGTGTTACTGCAAAAAAGTTGATTTAAATTTAGTTTCAGGATAGGTGTGAATGCATCATTTCAACAAGTCAATTGAAATTTTCTTGCAAGATTGGGGACAATGGATGCCTAGAAAGATGTTTTTTTTAAATTAGTTTTAGGTTTCAGAGAGTAGATTCCTGAAAAAAATGTGTTTGTTTTATGAAAAATGTGAGTGTGTTACTGCAAAAAAGTTGATTTAAATATCGTTTTTGGATAAGGGTGATTGCAATATTTCAATAAGTCAATTGAAATTTTCTTGCACGATTAGGGACAGTGGATGCCTAGAAAGATTTTTTTTAAAATTAGTTTTAGGTTTCAGAGAGTAGATTCCTGAAAAAAATGTGTTTGTTTTATGAAAAATGTGAGTGTGTTACTGCTAAAAAGTTGATTTAAATTTCGTTTTTGGATAAGGGTGATTGCAATATTTCAACAAGTCAATTGAAATTTTCTTGCACGATTAGGGACAGTGGATGCCTAGAAAGATGTTTTTTTAAAATTAGTTTTAGGTTCCAGAGAGTAGATTCCTGAAAAAAAATGTGTTTGTTTTATGAAAAATGTGAGTGTGTTACTGCTAAAAAGTTGATTTAAATTTCGTTTTTGGATAAGGGTGATTGCAATACTTCAACAAGTCAATTGAAATTTTCTTGCACGATTAGGGACAGTGGATGCCTAGAAAGATGTTTTTTTTAAATTAGTTTTAGGTTTCAGAGAGTAGATTCCTGAAAAAAATGTGTTTGTTTTATGAAAAATGTGAGTGTGTTACTGCAAAAAAGTTGATTTAAATATCGTTTTTGGATAAGGGTGATTGCAATATTTCAATAAGTTAATTGAAATTTTCTTGGAAGATTAGGGAGAGTGGATGCCTAGAAAGATATTTTTTTTTAATTAGTTTTAGGTTTCAGAGAGTAGATTCCTGAAAAAAATGTGTTTGTTTTACGAAAAATGTGAGTGTGTTACTGCTAAAAAGTTGATTTAAATTTCGTTTCAGGATAGGTGTGAATGCATCATTTCAACAAGTCAATTGAAATTTTCTTGCAAGATTGGGGACAATGGATGCCTAGAAAGATGTTTTTTTTAAATTAGTTTTAGGTTTCAGAGAGTAGATTCCTGAAAAAAATGTGTTTGTTTTATGAAAAATGTGAGTGTGTTACTGCAAAAAAGTTGATTTAAATATCGTTTTTGGATAAGGGTGATTGCAATATTTCAATAAGTTAATTGAAATTTTCTTGGAAGATTAGGGAGAGTGGATGCCTAGAAAGATATTTTTTTTTAATTAGTTTTAGGTTTCAGAGAGTAGATTCCTGAAAAAAATGTGTTTGTTTTACGAAAAATGTGAGGGTGTTACTGCTAAAAAGTTGATTTAAATTTCGTTTTTGAATAAGGGTGATTGCAATATTTCAATAAGTCAATTGAAATTTTCTTGCACGATTAGGGACAGTGGATGCCTAGAAAGATGTTTTTTTAAAATTAGTTTTAGGTTTCAGAGAGTAGATTCCTGAAAAAAAAGTGTTTGTTTTATGAAAAATGTGAGTGTGTTACTGCTAAAAAGTTGATTTAAATTTCGTTTTTGGATAAGGGTGATTGCAATATTTCAACAAGTCAATTGAAATTTTCTTGCACGATTAGGGACAGTGGATGCCTAGAAAGATCTTTTTTTTAAATTAGTTTTAGGTTCCAGAGAGTAGATTCCTGAAAAAATGTGTATGTTTTATGAAAAATGTGAGGGTGTTACTGCTAAAAAGTTGATTTAAATTTCGTTTTTGAATAAGGGTGATTGCAATATTTCAACAAGTCAATTGAAATTTTCTTGCACGATTAGGGACAGTGGATGCCTAGAAAGATGTTTTTTTAAAATTAGTTTTAGGTTCCAGAGAGTAGATTCCTGAAAAAAATGTGTTTGTTTTATGAAAAATGTGAGTGTGTTACTGCTAAAAAGTTGATTTAAATTTCATTTTTGGATAAGGGTGATTGCAATATTTCAACAAGTCAATTGAAATTTTCTTGCACGATTAGGGACAGTGGATGCCTAGAAAGATGTTTTTTTAAAATTAGTTTTAGGTTCCAGAGAGTAGATTCCTGAAAAAAATGTGTTTGTTTTATGAAAAATGTGAGTGTGTTACTGCTAAAAAGTTGATTTAAATTTCGTTTTTGGATAAGGGTGATTGCAATACTTCAACAAGTCAATTGAAATTTTCTTGCACGATTAGGGACAGTGGATGCATAGAAAGATTTCTTTTTTAAATTAGTATTAGGTTTCAGAGAGTAGATTCCTGAAAAAAATGTGTTTGTTTTATGAAAAATGTGAGGGTGTTACTGCTAAAAAGTTGATTTAAATTTCGTTTTTGAATAAGGGTGATTGCAATATTTCAACAAGTCAATTGAAATTTTCTTGCACGATTAGGGACAGTGGATGCCTAGAAAGATGTTTTTTTAAAATTAGTTTTAGGTTCCAGAGAGTAGATTCCTGAAAAAAATTTGTTTGTTTTATGAAAAATGTGAGTGTGTTACTGCTAAAAAGTTGATTTAAATATCGTTTTTGGATAAGGGTGATTGCAATATTTCAATAAGTTAATTGAAATTTTCTTGGAAGATTAGGGAGAGTGGATGCCTAGAAAGATGTTTTTTTTAATTAGTTTTAGGTTTCAGAGAGTAGATTCCTGAAAAAAATGTGTTTGTTTTATGAAAAATGTGAGGGTGTTACTGCTAAAAAGTTGATTTAAATTTCGTTTTTGAATAAGGGTGATTGCAATATTTCAATAAGTCAATTGAAATTTTCTTGCACGATTAGGGACAGTGGATACCTAGACAGATGTTTTTTTAAAATTAGTTTTAGGTTTCAGAGAGTAGATTCCTGAAAAAAATGTGTTTGTTTTATGAAAAATGTGAGTGTGTTACTGCTAAAAAGTTGATTTAAATTTCGTTTTTGGATAAGGGTGATTGCAATATTTCAACAAGTCAATTGAAATTTTCTTGCACGATTAGGGACAGTGGATGCCTAGAAAGATGTTTTTTTAAAATTAGTTTTAGGTTCCAGAGAGTAGATTCCTGAAAAAAAATGTGTTTGTTTTATGAAAAATGTGAGTGTGTTACTGCTAAAAAGTTGATTTAAATTTCGATTTTGGATAAGGGTGATTGCAATACTTCAACAAGTCAATTGAAATTTTCTTGCACGATTAGGGACAGTGGATGCCTAGAAAGATGTTTTTTTAAAATTAGTTTTAGGTTCCAGAGAGTAGATTCCTGAAAAAAATGTGTTTGTTTTATGAAAAATGTGAGGGTGTTACTGCTAAAAAGTTGATTTAAATTTTGTTTTTGAATAAGGGTGATTGCAATATTTCAACAAGTCAATTGAAATTTTCTTGCACGATTAGGGACAGTGGATGCCTAGAAAGATGTTTTTTTTAAATTAGTTTTAGGTTCCAGAGAGTAGATTCCTGAAAAAAATGTGTTTGTTTTATGAAAAATGTGAGTGTGTTACTGCTAAAAAGTTGATTTAAATTTCATTTTTGGATAAGGGTGATTGCAATATTTCAACAAGTCAATTGAAATTTTCTTGCACGATTAGGGACAGTGGATGCCTAGAAAGATGTTTTTTTAAAATTAGTTTTAGGTTCCAGAGAGTAGATTCCTGAAAAACGATGTGTTTGTTTTATGAAAAATGTGAGTGTGTTACTGCTAAAAAGTTGATTTAAATATCGTTTTTGGATAAGGGTGATTGCAATATTTCAACAAGTTAATTGAAATTTTCTTGCAAGATTAGGGAGAGTGGATGCCTAGAAAGATGTTTTTTACAAATTCGTTATAGGTTCCAGAGAGTGGATTCCTGAAAAAAAAATTATTTGTTTCATGACAAATGTGAGTGTGTTACTGCAAAAAAGTTGATTTAAATTTTGTTTCAGGATAGGTGTGAATGCATCATTTCAACAAGTCAATTGAAATTTTCTTGCAAGATTGGGGACAATGGATGCCTAGAAAGATGTTTTTTTAAAATTAGTTTTAGGGTTCAGAGAGTAGATTCCTGAAAAAAATGTGTTTGTTTTATGAAAAATGTGAGTGTGTTACTGCTAAAAAGTTGATTTAAATTTCGTTTTTGGATAAGGGTGATTGCAATATTTCAACAAGTCAATTGAAATTTTCTTGCACGATTAGGGACAGTGGATGCCTAGAAAGATTTTTTTTTTAAATTAGTTTTAGGTTCCAGAGAGTAGATTCCTGAAAAAAATGTGTTTGTTTTATGAAAAATGTGAGTGTGTTACTGCTAAAAAGTTGATTTAAATTTCGTTTTTGGATAAGGGTGATTGCAATACTTCAACAAGTCAATTGAAATTTTCTTGCACGATTAGGGACAGTGGATGCATAGAAAGATTTCTTTTTTAAATTAGTATTAGGTTTCAGAGAGTAGATTCCTGAAAAAAATGTGTTTGTTTTATGAAAAATGTGAGGGTTTTACTGCTAAAAAGTTGATTTAAATTTCGTTTTTGAATAAGGGTGATTGCAATATTTCAACAAGTCAATTGAAATTTTCTTGCACGATTAGGGACAGTGGATGCCTAGAAAGATGTTTTTTTAAAATTAGTTTTAGGTTCCAGAGAGTAGATTCCTGAAAAAAATGTGTTTGTTTTATGAAAAATGTGAGTGTGTTACTGCTAAAAAGTTGATTTAACCACTTGGATGCTATGCCTCTGATTGCACTTCAATGTAATTTCCATTGAAATCAATGGAAACTCCATGACGAGTTACCCTTGTCATTAGCGCTGAAGGGGTTAAATTTCGTTTTTGGATAAGGGTGATTGCAATATTTCAACAAGTTAATTGAAATTTTCTTGCAAGATTAGGGAGAGTGGATGCCTAGAAAGATGTTTTTTACAAATTCGTTATAGGTTCCAGAGAGTGGATTCCTGAAAAAAAAATTATTTGTTTCATGAAAAATGTGAGTGTGTTACTGCAAAAAAGTTGATTTAAATTTAGTTTCAGGATAGGTGTGAATGCATCATTTCAACAAGTCAATTGAAATTTTCTTGCAAGATTGGGGACAATGGATGCCTAGAAAGATGTTTTTTTTAAATTAGTTTTAGGTTTCAGAGAGTAGATTCCTGAAAAAAATGTGTTTGTTTTATGAGAAATGTGAGTGTGTTACTGCAAAAAAGTTGATTTAAATATCGTTTTTGGATAAGGGTGATTGCAATATTTCAATAAGTTAATTGAAATTTTCTTGGAAGATTAGGGGGAGTGGATGCCTAGAAAGATGTTTTTTTTAATTAGTTTTAGGTTTCAGAGAGTAGATTCCTGAAAAAAAAGTGTTTGTTTTATGAAAAATGTGAGGGTGTTACTGCTAAAAAGTTGATTTAAATTTTGTTTTTGAATCAGGGTGATTGCAATATTTCAATAAGTCAATTGAAATTTTCTTGCACGATTAGGGACAGTGGATGCCTAGAAAGATATTTTTTTAAAATTAGTTTTAGGTTTCAGAGAGTAGATTCCTGAAAAAAATGTGTTTGTTTTATGAAAAATGTGAGTGTGTTACTGCTAAAAAGTTGATTTAAATTTCGTTTTTGGATAAGGGTGATTGCAATATTTCAACAAGTCAATTGAAATTTTCTTGCACGATTAGGGACAGTGGATGCCTAGAAAGATGTTTTTTTAAAATTAGTTTTAGGTTCCAGAGAGTAGATTCCTGAAAAAAAATGTGTTTGTTTTATGAAAAATGTGAGTGTGTTACTGCTAAAAAGTTGATTTAAATTTCGTTTTTGGATAAGGGTGATTGCAATACTTCAACAAGTCAATTGAAATTTTCTTGCACGATTAGGGACAGTGGATGCCTAGAAAGATGTTTTTTTAAAATTAGTTTTAGGTTCCAGAGAGTAGATTCCTGAAAAAAATGTGTTTGTTTTATGAAAAATGTGAGGGTGTTACTGCTAAAAAGTTGATTTAAATTTTGTTTTTGAATAAGGGTGATTGCAATATTTCAACAAGTCAATTGAAATTTTCTTGCACGATTAGGGACAGTGGATGCCTAGAAAGATGTTTTTTTTTAAATTAGTTTTAGGTTCCAGAGAGTAGATTCCTGAAAAAAGATGTGTTTGTTTTATGAAAAATGTGAGTGTGTTACTGCTAAAAAGTTGATGTAAATTTCATTTTTGGATAAGGGTGATTGCAATATTTCAACAAGTCAATTGAAATTTTCTTGCACGATTAGGGACAGTGGATGCCTAGAAAGATATTTTTTTTAAATTAGTTTTAGGTTCCAGAGAGTAGATTCCTGAAAAAAGATGTGTTTGTTTTATGAAAAATGTGAGTGTGTTACTGCTAAAAAGTTGATTTAAATATCGTTTTTGGATAAGGGTGATTGCAATATTTCAACAAGTTAATTGAAATTTTCTTGCAAGATTAGGGAGAGTGGATGCCTAGAAAGATGTTTTTTACAAATTCGTTATAGGTTCCAGAGAGTGGATTCCTGAAAAAAAAATTATTTGTTTCATGAAAAATGTGAGTGTGTTACTGCAAAAAAGTTGATTTAAATTTAGTTTCAGGATAGGTGTGAATGCATCATTTCAACAAGTCAATTGAAATTTTCTTGCAAGATTGGGGACAATGGATGCCTAGAAAGATGTTTTTTTAAATTAGTTTTAGGTTTCAGAGAGTAGATTCCTGAAAAAAATGTGTTTGTTTTATGAAAAATGTGAGTGTGTTACTGCAAAAAAGTTGATTTAAATATCGTTTTTGGATAAGGGTGATTGCAATATTTCAATAAGTTAATTGAAATTTTCTTGGAAGATTAGGGAGAGTGGATGCCTAGAAAGATGTTTTTTTTTAATTAGTTTTAGGTTTCAGAGAGTAGATTCCTGAAAAAAATGTGTTTGTTTTATGAAAAATGTGAGTGTGTTACTGCTAAAAAGTTGATTTAAATTTCATTTTTGGATAAGGGTGATTGCAATATTTCAACAAGTCAATTGAAATTTTCTTGCACGATTAGGGACAGTGGATGCCTAGAAAGATGTTTTTTTAAAATTAGTTTTAGGTTCCAGAGAGTAGATTCCTGAAAAAAATGTGTTTGTTTTATGAAAAATGTGAGTGTGTTACTGCTAAAAAGTTGATTTAAATATCGTTTTTGGATAAGGGTGATTGCAATATTTCAATAAGTTAATTGAAATTTTCTTGGAAGATTAGGGAGAGTGGATGCCTAGAAAGATGTTTTTTTTAATTAGTTTTAGGTTTCAGAGAGTAGATTCCTAAAAAAAATGTGTTTATTTTATGAAAAATGTGAGGGTGTTACTGCTAAAAAGTTGATTTAAATTACGTTTTTGAATAAGGGTGATTGCAATATTTCAACAAGTCAATTGAAATTTTCTTGCACGGTTAGGGACAGTGGATGCCTAGAAAGATATTTTTTTAAAATTAGTTTTAGGTTTCAGAGAGTAGATTCCTGAAAAAAATGTGTTTGTTTTATGAAAAATGTGAGTGTGTTACTGCTAAAAAGTTGATTTAAATTTCGTTTTTGGATAAGGGTGATTGCAATATTTCAACAAGTCAATTGAAATTTTCTTGCACGATTAGGGACAGTGGATGCCTAGAAAGATTTTTTTTAAAATTAGTTTTAGGTTCCAGAGAGTAGATTCCTGAAATAAATGTGTTTGTTTTATGAAAAATGTGAGTGTGTTACTGCTAAAAAGTTGTTTTAAATATCGTTTTTGGATTAGGGTGATTGCAATATTTCAATAAGTTAATTGACATTTTCTTGGAAGATTAGGGAGAGTGGATGCCTAGAAAGATGTTTTTTTAATTAGTTTTAGGTTTCAGAGAGTAGATTCCTGAAAAAAATTTGTTTGTTTTATGAAAAATGTGAGGGTGTTACTGCTAAAAAGTTGATTTAAATTTCGTTTTTGAATAAGGGTGATTGCAATATTTTAACAAGTCAATTGAAATTTTCTTGCACGATTAGGGACAGTGGATGCCTAGAAAGATATTTTTTTAAAATTAGTTTTAGGTTTCAGAGAGTAGATTCCTGAAAAAAATGTGTTTGTTTTATGAAAAATGTGAGTGTGTTACTGCTAAAAAGTTGATTTAAATTTCGTTTTTGGATAAGGGTGATTGCAATACTTCAACAAGTCAATTGAAATTTTCTCGCACGATTAGGGACAGTGGATGCCTAGAAAGATTTTTTTTTAAATTAGTTTTAGGTTCCAGAGAGTAGATTCCTGAAAAAAATGTGTTTGTTTTATGAAAAATGTGAGTGTGTTACTGCTAAAAAGTTGATTTAAATTTCGTTTTTGGATAAGGGTGATTGCAATACTTCAACAAGTCAATTGAAATTTTCTTGCACGATTAGGGACAGTGGATGCATAGAAAGATTTCTTTTTTAAATTAGTATTAGGTTTCAGAGAGTAGATTCCTGAAAAAAATGTGTTTGTTTTATAAAAAATGTGAGGGTGTTACTGCTAAAAAGTTGATTTAAATTTCGTTTTTGAATAAGGGTGATTGCAATATTTCAACAAGTCAATTGAAATTTTCTTGCACGATTAGGGACAGTGGATGCCTAGAAAGATGTTTTTTTAAAATTAGTTTTAGGTCCCAGAGAGTAGATTCCTGAAAAAAATTTGTTTGTTTTATAAAAAATGTGAGTGTGTTACTGCTAAAAAGTTGATTTAAATATCGTTTTTGGATAAGGGTGATTGCAATATTTCAATAAGTTAATTGAAATTTTCTTGGAAGATTAGGGAGAGTGGATGCCTAGAAAGATGTTTTTTTTAATTCGTTTTAGGTTTCAGAGAGTAGATTCCTGAAAAAAATGTGTTTGTTTTATGAAAAATGTGAGGGTGTTACTGCTAAAAAGTAGATTTAAATTACGTTTTTGAATAAGGGTGATTGCAATATTTCAACAAGTCAATTGAAATTTTCTTGCACGATTAGAGACAGTGGATGCCTAGAAAGATATTTTTTTTAAATTAGTTTTAGGTTTCAGAGAGTAGATTCCTGAAAAAAATGTGTTTGTTTTATGAAAAATGTGAGTGTGTTACTGCTGAAAAGTTGATTTAAATTTCGTTTTTGGATAAGGGTGATTGCAATATTTCAACAAGTTAATTGAAATTTTCTTGCAAGATCAGGGGGAGTGGATGCCTAGAAAGATGTTTTTTACAAATTCGTTATAGGTTCCAGAGAGTGGATTCCTGAAAAAAAAATTATTTGTTTCATGAAAAATGTGAGTGTGTTACTGCAAAAAAGTTGATTTAAATTTAGTTTCAGGATAGGTGTGAATGCATCATTTCAACAAGTCAATTGAAATTTTCTTGCAAGATTGGGGACAATGGATGCCTAGAAAGATGTTTTTTTTAAATTAGTTTTAGGTTTCAGAGAGTAGATTCCTGAAAAAAATGTGTTTGTTTTATGAAAAATGTGAGTGTGTTACTGCAAAAAAGTTGATTTAAATATCGTTTTTGGATAAGGGTGATTGCAATATTTCAATAAGTTAATTGAAATTTTCTTGGAAGATTAGGGAGAGTGGATGCCTAGAAAGATGTTTTTTTTAATTAGTTTTAGGTTTCAGAGAGTAGATTCCTAAAAAAAATGTGTTTATTTTATGAAAAATGTGAGGGTGTTACTGCTAAAAAGTTGATTTAAATTACGTTTTTGAATAAGGGTGATTGCAATATTTCAACAAGTCAATTGAAATTTTCTTGCACGGTTAGGGACAGTGGATGCCTAGAAAGATATTTTTTTAAAATTAGTTTTAGGTTTCAGAGAGTAGATTCCTGAAAAAAATGTGTTTGTTTTATGAAAAATGTGAGTGTGTTACTGCTAAAAAGTTGATTTAAATTTCGTTTTTGGATAAGGGTGATTGCAATATTTCAACAAGTCAATTGACATTTTCTTGCACGATTAGGGACAGTGGATGCCTAGAAAGATTTTTTTTTAAATTAGTTTTAGGTTCCAGAGAGTAGATTCCTGAAATAAATGTGTTTGTTTTATGAAAAATGTGAGTGTGTTACTGCTAAAAAGTTGTTTTAAATATCGTTTTTGGATAAGGGTGATTGCAATATTTCAATAAGTTAATTGACATTTTCTTGGAAGATTAGGGAGAGTGGATGCCTAGAAAGATGTTTTTTTTAATTAGTTTTAGGTTTCAGAGAGTAGATTCCTGAAAAAAATTTGTTTGTTTTATGAAAAATGTGAGGGTGTTACTGCTAAAAAGTTGATTTAAATTTCGTTTTTGAATAAGGGTGATTGCAATATTTTAACAAGTCAATTGAAATTTTCTTGCACGATTAGGGACAGTGGATGCCTAGAAAGATATTTTTTTAAAATTAGTTTTAGGTTTCAGAGAGTAGATTCCTGAAAAAAATGTGTTTGTTTTATGAAAAATGTGAGTGTGTTACTGCTAAAAAGTTGATTTAAATTTCGTTTTTGGATAAGGGTGATTGCAATACTTCAACAAGTCAATTGAAATTTTCTCGCACGATTAGGGACAGTGGATGCCTAGAAAGATTTTTTTTTTAAATTAGTTTTAGGTTCCAGAGAGTAGATTCCTGAAAAAAATGTGTTTGTTTTATGAAAAATGTGAGTGTGTTACTGCTAAAAAGTTGATTTAAATTTCGTTTTTGGATAAGGGTGATTGCAATACTTCAACAAGTCAATTGAAATTTTCTTGCACGATTAGGGACAGTGGATGCATAGAAAGATTTCTTTTTTAAATTAGTATTAGGTTTCAGAGAGTAGATTCCTGAAAAAAATGTGTTTGTTTTATGAAAAATGTGAGGGTGTTACTGCTAAAAAGTTGATTTAAATTTCGTTTTTGAATAAGGGTGATTGCAATATTTCAACAAGTCAATTGAAATTTTCTTGCACGATTAGGGAGAGTGGATGCCTAGAAAGATGTTTTTTTAAAATTAGTTTTAGGTCCCAGAGAGTAGATTCCTGAAAAAAATTTGTTTGTTTTATGAAAAATGTGAGTGTGTTACTGCTAAAAAGTTGATTTAAATATCGTTTTTGGATAAGGGTGATTGCAATATTTCAATAAGTTAATTGAAATTTTCTTGGAAGATTAGGGAGAGTGGATGCCTAGAAAGATGTTTTTTTTAATTCGTTTTAGGTTTCAGAGAGTAGATTCCTGAAAAAAATGTGTTTGTTTTATGAAAAATGTGAGGGTGTTACTGCTAAAAAGTAGATTTAAATTACGTTTTTGAATAAGGGTGATTG
>NW_028246493.1:0-18723 GCF_964263255.1 Lissotriton vulgaris
TCAGTAATGGCAGCATACATAGAACTGCACAAGCCTAAATCACTGTCCCGCCCATGCGCACCACAGGCTGCTGCACCCCATACACTCCCCCTGCCAAGAGGTGTCTGTCCACCCCTGCACACCCAGGCTGCTGCACCCCATCGGCTTCCACTGCCCAGATGTGTCTGCCTACCCCTGCGCACCCAGGCTGCAGCACCCCATCTACTCCTACTGCCCAGAGGTGTTGCCCGCTCCTGTGGACCCAGGCTGCTGCACCCTATCCACTCCCTCTGCCAAAGGTGTCTGCCCATCCCTGCACATCCAGGCTGCTGCACCCCATCCACTCCCACTGTCTAGAGGTGTCTACCCGCTCCTGTGCACCCAGGCTGCTGCACACCATCTACTCCTCCCAGCACAGAGGTGACTACCCACCACCTCGCTGTGTAAGAGGGCCCACCATGTGCCAAAGCAACATCCTCAGCCGTTGTGTACACCCGGTCGAGCCAAGCTCACAATTCAAATTGGGTCTTCTTGATTGCCAGGATGGTGTATCAAGGCCATGCATCATCAAGGCTGTGCACGCACTCAACTCTGGTGGCACTAACTCAGTGGAACGGAAGTCATCTTCATGTGGCGGGAGGTCCGTGTTGGGGGGTAGTCAATCTGTGAATCACAGCCTGCTAGACAAAAAGCAAGATAAGATTGTGCGTCATGTGTCCATCAAAGGAGACAGCGAGAGAGAAAGAGAGAAAGAGTGATAGAGAGGAAGAGAGAGGAAAAAGAAAGAGTGAGAGAGGACAACAGAGAGAAAGAGAATGAGTGAGAGAGAGAGGAAGAGAGAGAGAAACAGTGAGAGAGAGGAAGAGAGAGAGAAAAAGAGAAACAGTGTGAGAAAGAGGAAGAGAGAAACAGCGAAAGAGTGAGAGAGAGGAAGAGAGAGAAAGAGTGAGAGAGAGAGGAAGAGAGAGAGAAAGAGAGAAACAGTGTGAGAGAGAGGAAGAGATAGAGAGTGAGAGAGAGAGGAAGTGAGAGAGAAAGAGTTTGAGGGAGAGAAAGGGAGAGATGGAGAGGGAGAGTAAGTGCTGACACTGTGGACAAAACCCCTACAGCTTACCTTTCCGCCACCGCTGTGTCTCCAACCACATGCCGGGTCATAGAGCAGCCCTCAAGTTTACTCATCTGAAACATAGTATGAAATCTGTAATGGCAGAGTACATACAACTGCGCACCCCTAAATCGCGGTCCCGCACCTGCGCAACCTGGCTCCCATCCACTCCCACTGCCCAGAGGTGTCTGCCCGCTCCTGGGCACCCATCCTCCTGCACCAACTCCACTCCCACTGCCCAGAGGTGTCTTCCAAACCCTGTGTACCGACGAGGCTGCTGCACCCCATCCAATCCCATTGCCCAAAGGTGACTGCCCGCCACTGTGCAAACAAGCCTCTCTGCTCACCTTTCGCAAACTGAGTGTAGAAAAGAGGACCCACCACATGCCGTTGCAAGCCCCAAGCCCGCGGCACGTGGACAGGGCACCCTCCATATCATGCAGCCCCGCTCCACAGGCCACCAGGTCTCACATTTGGTGCTGGGTCTTGATTTCAAAATGGCAGAGGACATACCAGTTCACCCAGCTTTTCATCGCAGGCTGAACACCCGCTCAGCACTTGCAGTGCCACTAACTTTGTGACCAGCAAGGTGACACAAAGTGGCGGTAGGCCCATGCTGTCTGATGGCTCAGGCCTACACTGCGATCCAGCAGGGCACACAAAACCAGAGCTGTCCAGACCGCCGAGACTGGGCATCATTGCAGGCTGTACACCCGCTCAGCAGTTACGGTACCCCTATCTCAGTGTGTCAGGATCAGATCAGTGCCAGAAAGACCAATATCCACAGGAGCGAAGCTAGTACCCCTCCACTCACATAGGGTACAACAACCTCAAACACTCAAGGTACACTAAAGGTAGGTTAATACCCCAAGGAAGTGAAAAGACCTGGATGGACCACCTAGACTCGAATGTGCAGGCGAGGGGAACAGGGTTAATCAGAGTATTCAGGTATTTCTGTAATAAAAAACAGGCATGCATACACTAAGGGGAATACTGTGAGGCAGCTTTTACCATGTTATAAATGAACAGCATAATATTTTACAGCCTAATAATATATGCTTTTCCGTACTTACTTTGGGAGATAGTTCCAGGATAACATCAGGTTTCCAAAGAGTGCTTCAAAGAATACACAAAATAATGTCCTTTCCCAAGGCAGATTGATTTGTAAAACAATTATTTTCATCAACAGCACTTCCTCGCTCTAGTGAGAATGACGGATTGATTGGTACAAAATATTATGTTCTTCAAGAGCGCTTCCTTGCGCTTGTGGGAATGTACTGGCAAGTATCAGCGCGACCTCGCGCTCCCAGCAAGATGGATGAGAGAGGGCGTTCTAACAAGTTTTAGCATGACCTTGCGCTCTCAGCAGGATGGAGGGGAGAGGGCGTTCAGACAGGATTCAGCCCGACCTCGTGCTCTCAGCCACAGCAGGTAATGGAGAAAATCCAATGGTGGACCAAACAACAATTCGGGAGGTAGGATGACTCGTAACCGGGATTCAACAAGACCTTGCAGGCAACAAGAAGGTGGTCCTAGCTAAAAAGCCAAGCACTTGAAAACGGAAGCAGGCCGCTTATATGTTGTAAACTGTCACCTGACCTTGAAACAGTGCAGCATGGGAAAGCATATAAGTAATTGGCCAAAATAGTGCGTTATGGGAAAGGTAGTCTGTGTATAACATCAGGGAAGGACGCTGTACAGGAAGCCTGGCGGTTAACACAGTGCACTGAAAGTCACTGTCCCGTGGCGGTGTGCCTGTGCCGGCTGCAGTGCATTCGGTGCCACCAAGTCTGTGCCCCAAAAGTCATGGACCCTGTATGATTGGGTAATATGGTGCGGACGCCATAATGTCACCTCAGGTGCTGGCGGAAGGTGATGCCGTAGGCCCCTGGGTTTTCATGCCCATATGCACACCACATGGATACACCCCGAGAGAGGTTGGAAATGGGGTCAAGCACTTGTGACAGGTCCTTCTTATTGGCAAGGTCATGTGTCCTGTGATGCCTGTGCTGCATGGGTGTGGTGTGGGTGTAAACCAGCCATGAGGGAGTAGTTATGGCATGCTGATAACTAGACCTGTGATCAGCAGATCACTACAGGGAAGACTTGGGACATGTGGCATTGTTCCTTCCTGTAAGCATAAGTCGAGTGGGCTGGCCTGACGTATGCCAGTCCAGTGTGAGGCTGTGAACAATGACTCCAGAGCTCTGGGTGTGGTTCCATCCTGGGCTATATAAGGAATCAACTGATGCGGGTGTCTCTGTTGTAGTGTTGGCGCCAAGCGGGCCGCAAGTGCCAATGTGTCACCCTGTGACCCAAGTCCCACAGCATAGCCAACATGGAAGGTAGGGGGAATCACTGACCCTTCATTCAGCTTTACTTCCACACATGAGATATCTTTGTTGATATGAATGTTTATTGCACATTCAGTGGAGTGTTGCAGCTGTAGCAATACAGGGCCATGCAAAGCCCATATTGCTGTTTTTGGCACATGGAGGGCAGCCAACTAGAGCCAAGCTTGTGCTCGGGGGTTAGGACCCACCAACATATGTACTTATCCAATCACTCCGCCAATCCAAAAGCACTTATAAATTCACTATACACTCTTCTTGCAGTACCCTAGTGATCAAGTCTCTACCAATGTACGTATACAATGACCAAGATAAAGTTACATAAATGAAGGTTTGCCCACTGCCAGAGGTAACATGGTTGTGTGCGCTGTCTACAGTACAATGTAATGTGGTACAGTACAATGTAATGTGGTAGGGCCCAGGGGCAGCATCATGCATGCATAATGAACACGGACAGAGTTAGATAGATAGTGGAATGGGGATGGGCACGTGCGCTCAGCCCCATTTCATTACCAGGGTCACATGTCCAGTGACGTCTTTCCTGGGTGAATGTGGGGTGAGTGTAAACCACCCCCCAGGGAATGGTTGGTGCTGGCAACAAATACAATGGTAATTATCGGATCACACACAGAAATTCAATCATAAAGGTTCTACGACTTGTGCTGCACAAAGGTAGGGGCACCAGATGTGAAAACTTACACAAAAGATTCTATTGTAAAGGGTCCATGACTTGTGGTGCACTGAGGTCGGGGCAGCAGATCTGAAATCATACACAAAAGAATATATCATAAAGGGTTCATGAGTTGTGGTGCACTGAGGTAGGGGTACCTGAAGCACTCAGCGTGTGCACAGCCAGCGATGATACATGATCAGGACGGTCTCACTGGTAGCAATGTCTGTTGCCTACTGGACTGCGTCATCTGCAATTGCGACTCGATTTGAATTGTGAGCCCTACTGTCTGCAGTGTGGGCCGGAGGCAGCGGTCAGCAAAAACCCGCAGCTAGGTGACGTTGAGTTGAGCTGTACAGTTAGTGGCACCAGAAGCCCTCAGCGTATGAGGCTGCCCTGGTAGAAATGTCTTTTGTCTAATGAATTCTGCCTTAATAAGGCTACGTGGCAATGACTTGTGGTGCACTGAGTTAGTGGCACCAGAAGCACTCAGTATGTGCACAGCCTGCGTTGATGCGTGGTCTGGGCAGGCTGCTCTGGTAGAAATGTCTTTTGTCTAATGAATTCTGCCTTAATAAGGCTACCTGGCAATGACTTGTGGTGCACTGAGTTAGTGGCACCAGAAGCACTCAGTATTTGCGCAGCCTGCAATGATGCATGGTCTGGGTAGGCCACACTGGTAGCAATGTCTTTTGTCTAATGAACTCTGCCTTAAGAAGGCTACGTGGAGATGACTTGTGGTGCACTGAGTTAGTGACACCGGAAGTAACCCGCCTCTGTGCAGCCTGCAAAGATACGTGGTCCGGGTGGGCCGCACTGAGAGCAATGTCTCTTGCTTACTGGACTGCATCATCTGCAATCGTGACTCAATCTGAATTGTGAGCACTGCTGTCCACAGTGTACATCGAAGGCAGAAGTCAGCATAGATATCACTCTGCAGTGCTGTGCCGCTGGGTTCGCAGGGGGCTTGTGTCGAGCAGGCCAGCTGTCACAGTGGCAGCCTCGTGGCAGGGTGAGGGCTGCTGCTCTGAGAGATGCTTTGGCCTTCCCAGAAGTGAACCACACCCAGAGCCCCGGCCAATTTATTCAATCTCCTACGCTGGAGTGGCGTATGTTAAACCAGCCCACTTAGCTTCCGCTTCAACTTACAGGGGGACGACACAACTTCATGACCGAGATCTTCCCTACTGCATGGATGCATTCACTGTCTGCTAGAAATGGGGGTCTCTAGTGGGCAATGGCTGGCCACTGTCCAAGTAGGGACCCTTCTTCCTAAGTCAGAGTAAGTGGGCTACACCTTTTGATAACTCCTGCTCCACCCTGTGGTAACGTAGCACGAGCAGCAAGGCTTATCTCAGAGGCAGTGTGTAAAGCATTTATGATCATACACAGTAACACAGTGAGGAACACTACAAAGGTACACCACACAAGTAGGTATCAAAAATAAGTATCTTTATATAAAGACTTAATAAAAGACCAATAACGTTAAAAAGCCACAATACTGTAAAATAGGGTTATCCTTGAAATGCTGTAAAAAAAGAGTTCAAAGTGTGCAAATAGGAGTTCAGTTCAAATCAGTGGTCTTTGCGACTCTTTTACTAACAAATTACCTGGATTTCGTTGCAAATCAAACAAAATGTTGCAAACAAGCTGTAGCGATGATTTTCCTCACATGAGGCTGGCAATGCATTAAATCCTTGCCGCAAGGGAGGATTATGCGCCGATCTGCAGATGCCTACAGGACACAGTGACAAACTTGAGCCTGTTGCGTGTGCGACCTTGTTGCCATGAGAAGAAATGGCGCTCCGCGAGGGAGCGACGCTCCGGGTGTGATGAGATGAAAATGACGGACGCACGGCGCCCGCACTGCGATGTCATGATGCGATGATCTCGATGCGAGGATCCGAGGCTAGCGAGCACTCGAAAAGCCAGAAAATAGGCGATGCGATGATCTTTGGGTGTTAGCGAGCACTTTGTGGCCCACAAGCATGTGATGCAAGGATCTTTGGTTTGCGAGCGTTGGGTGGCAGCAGCGCAGTGATTTTTCCTACACTCTTCAGCTGCGGCAGCTCGCAAACAGGCGTTAGCATCGATTTCAGCACTCTCTTCTCTGTATTAAAACTAGAGGCCCTGGAACTCACAGGTTTTTTAAGATACAAGGGGGACCCAACGGATAGCTAAGTACCATGGGTATAACTGAGTTATCAAAGACAAAGGTGCTTAGCTAATTTACGAATCAAAACAATACAATATAGAAACACAATGGAAAACTATATGATTTAAGATTTCCAAACCCAGCCGGGAAAGGAGTTTATTTTATGGAGACAATGTCCAATCTTAGAATATACACAAAATGGTTTGACACAAGCCTGTGCCGTACATATAAAGAGAAAGAAGAATAAAGTTAGGGTGAAAGGGTGTTTTTATCAGGCAAAGGAAGAGAGCTAGGACAGGGTACTGTGAACAGATCAGAAAATAATAATAACAGTATCGCCTGGAGTGAGGTATACACAATCACATTTACCAATATTATTAGTGTAACCACACTTATTAGTGTCGACGTTTCGATCCCTAAAGCTCAACTAGATAAGTGGGATCATCATCAGGACTTTTGATAAAGCATGCCTGAATGAAAAAGCCTGTTCAGGAGACAAAGAAGAAAACAGAGATTTTTCAATGACTTAAGAGAATTTTGTACATATATACCGACTAAGTAATGATTTGCCAGTGCGTGACCAAGTGCTTAGTGTTTGTGCCCTAATGGAAAAACATGATAACAGCAAGAATTAACACAGTATTCGGAATCGCGGTGCCATGCGTGGAAGGCTACGACAAGGAACTGTGTCGTGAAGGCGCTAAGTCTGCTAAAGAAGTGATTTCCAATGTGAGTGGTAGTGCCAGGCTTAGTGACTATGGATTGTGAACCTAAAAGTACCCTAAGGGTTATTAAATAAGGAAGGGATTACTCATACCTCAATGTACCGAGGTCGAGGACCTCAAAAGGAATTGAGGGGGGATGATCCTTTTCTTCAGGATTCTGCGTAGGTACTAAAAATGGATCAGAATGTGGTCAGATTTATATTTGTAAATCTGAAGGGAAATGCAAACGGTGAAAACTGGATACATGTAAACCTACCACGTAAATTTTACTTCAGGGAGGTCTTTTGTGGGGGTCCAGAAACGAAACGCTTGTTGCAATGAAAGGGTTTCAGGGTCCGTTTGAAACTGCATGCAATGGCAGCTCTGGAGACAACAAATGGAAATGAGGAATAATAAATGAGCATGGAGGGGAAAGCATGGTAACCCACCCCCAGTGGAGAAAAATTAATGAAGGTACTACCTTACTCCGCTGTTGGTGTAATCCAATCGGGGAGTGGTTTGGACCGTGTAGGCATCAGTGGCCTTGCACGGGGAATACCAATAATGTGGCGTTATGGACGCTAAAAAGAAAAACGGAATCTGTTGTCAGGGCATGGCTTATTACCATGCCGAGGGGCGTACTGTGAAAGTTAAAAAGAAAGGAACACTCACCGAATCTCGGTGGAGGCGCGTCTCACCGGAGGCTGTTAGGACAATGCCGGATGCAGAGCAGCGGCTACGGGGCGCGAGCGGACTGAATACAGTCTCGCCGGTCACGTGCCTGCTGAAACGAGCGTCATAGTGGATTGTAAAGGCAGGGGCCATTTTGGAATGGATAATGGTGAGCGCTAACGCTAACAAAGTGAGGGAGTGCACGAAAATAAGCACAGTAGTGACGATAAAGTGACATTCAAAATTGGTGACAAGAGTTATAAAGTTAATAAATTATTAAAATAAGTTCCCAGGAATTGAAGTTGTAGCCCTTTTCACTCTGCATTTAAGGGTACACATATGCGTTTCCATGTACCAAGAGTCAGTTTATGAGTCCCAGATTAATTGCAATTTCCAGCTTGTAATTGTATACAATCTAATGTTGTTTGATGAAGGGGACTGTTGCCATTATACAGTCCGAGTACAATCAGAGCAGTGTGGTCCAGTCCTCGCTGCGATTGAGTCCTTTTTGAATTGTATTGAACTGGATAATTGATTTCAGTTCCTCACGGTTCAATATCTGTTGCAGGTTGCCACCTCTCTGGGGTAGTTTAATAGCCTCCAGAATGGTCCAGCGGAGATCATCTGCTGTATGGTTCAAGTGGGTAAAATGTTCGACCAGGGGTGCGTTGGGGGTTCCACATCTTATGCGGCTACGATGTTGGCTTATTCTTGTCTTCACTTTTTGTGTCGTCTGGCCCACGTACATCAAGGGGCAAGGACAAAGAATTGCATAAATCACATTGTGACTGTTACAGTTTGTGAAATCCCTCATGTCAATAGTGATATTATTGTGATTAAAAGTGCGCCCCTCAAGTGTCAGATCACATACAATACATTGCCCACATTTCACATGACCTCTTAGTGGGGGCAAGCCCCAGTTTGATTCAATTGTGTTCATGGGAGGTGGTGCTGGTAGGGCCGCTCGGACCAGATGGTCTTTTACATTTCTACTCTTTTTAAATGCAAACAAGGGTTTATCAAAGGTTAGTTGGCCCGAATTTAGAGTTGGCCAATGCCTTAAAATTGTTTTGCGGATTTTATTGGAGATAGGCGAGAAAGTCGTGACACAGGCTATTCTCTCCGAACTGGGCCTAGTTTTAGGTTGGAGCAGGACTTCCCTGGGACAATACCAAGCCCGCTTCGAGGCATTCCTTACTATTCTGTTAGGATATCCTCTTGCCTTAAGTTTGGAGCACAGGATATCTGCCTCTCTAAAAAAATCAATTTTTGAGGAGCAATTCCGTCTTATCCGCAGAAACTGCGAGTAGGGAAGTGAGTCCTTGAGGGCCTTGGGGTGGTTGCTGTCATACCTGAGAAGCGTGTTGCGCTCAGTGGCTTTCCTGTAGAGGCGAGTAAGCAGCTCACCTGACTCATGATAGATCATGAGATCCAGGAATGGTATTTCAGTCTTATGATGTGTGAGAGTAAACTGTAGATTGTCACAGTTATTGTTTAGCCAGTGTAAAAAAGAGTTCAAACTGCCGCTCTCTGAATTCCATATTAGGAAAATATCATCTATGTATCTGCGCCATACGCCTATACTGGCTATGAATGGGTTAGTATCAGCTAAGATGGTGCCTGTCTCAAGAGCATCCATGTACAACACCGCCAGGTGAGGAGCAAAAATTGCTCCCATCGCGGTGCCTTTTATCTGCTGGTAAAAGGTACCATCAAAGACAAAGTAATTTTTCGTCAGGCACAGTTCAAGTAACTGCAATATGAACAGCGTGGGTACTCTATGAGGTCTTGGTCTGGAGTCCAGTGTCTTCTCAACCACTCGTAGCGCCGCTCCCTGGGGAATATTAGTGTAAAGCGACTCTACGTCAAGTGTACACAATGTCTGGGAGCTAGGGTCATAAGGCTGATGTTCAACAAGGTTAATCATTTGCATGCTGTCACGGACGTAACAGCATGTATCAGGCACAAAGTCCTTGATAAAAAAATCCACGTAGGACCCCAATGGCTCTAAAATAGAGCCACAGGACGATACTATCGGTCGTCCGGGCGGGTTCTCAATACTTTTATGAACCTTGGGGAGGGTGTAAATGACGGGGAGGCGGGGACATTTAACATTCAGAAACGTATATTCCTTTTTACTGAGAAAGCCCTCGTCTCTAGCGTCTGTAGTAATCTTTTTAATCAAAGTTTGGATTTCAGCCGTAGGGTTGCGGCCGAGTCTTAAATAGTGTTCCCTGTTGTTCAACTGGCGTATGATTTCATTTTTATAGTTATCAATATTCTGCAAGACGATGCCACCGCCCTTATCCGCACTTTTGATAATTAACTCAGTGTTAGATTTGAGTGAGTCTATTGCTTCCTTTTCAATTTTGGGGATATTGTAAGGAATAAACAATCTCTTCTTTTCAAGAAACTCAATCTCCTTGAGAATAAGTTTCTCAAACGTAATTATTTCTGGCGGAACCATATTTGCCGTTGGTAGAAAAGTAGAGGGGGGGCAAAAAGGAGTATTGCGATTTTGTTCGGGCGCTGGGTGTAATTGAAAGAATGCTTTCAGTCGAACCAGTCTGAAAAAACGGAGCAGCTCTGTCTGTAGCTCCATAAAATTAGGACGCACCGTGGGGACAAAAGAAAGACCTTTCTTCAGGAGTTCCAACTCAGAATGTTGTAAAATGTGATTCGATAGATTAAAAATGGGTAGTGTTTCAGTCAAGCTTTGTGTTGTGGGTATCACCACTGGTAAAAGTTGTTGCGGGTCCTCCGCTCCCCTGGGGCGTTGAACCATTTCCTGGGTTTCTTGGCCCTCCCTCTCAGTGGAGTTCCTGGCTGGCCTCTGGGTAAAAAATGTCCTTGTGCTCCCCCACGTCCTCGACCACGGTTGCTTCCTCCCTCACCTTTTGCCAGTCACGCACTGGCAAATCGTTACTTAGTCGGTATATATGTACAAAATTCTCTTAAGTCATTGAAAAATCTCTGTTTTCTTCTTTGTCTCCTGAACAGGCTTTTTCATTCAGGCATGCTTTATCAAAAGTCCTGATGATGATCCCACTTATCTAGTTGAGCTTTAGGGATCGAAACGTCGACACTAATAAGTGTGGTTACACTAATAATATTGGTAAATGTGATTGTGTATACCTCACTCCAGGCGATACTGTTATTATTATTTTCTGATCTGTTCACAGTACCCTGTCCTAGCTCTCTTCCTTTGCCTGATAAAAACACCCTTTCACCCTAACTTTATTCTTCTTTCTCTTTATATGTACGGCACAGGCTTGTGTCAAACCATTTTGTGTATATTCTAAGATTGGACATTGTCTCCATAAAATAAACTCCTTTCCCGGCTGGGTTTGGAAATCTTAAATCATATAGTTTTCCATTGTGTTTCTATATTGTATTGTTTTGATTCGTAAATTAGCTAAGCACCTTTGTCTTTGATAACTCAGTTATACCCATGGTACTTAGCTATCCGTTGGGTCCCCCTTGTATCTTAAAAAGCTTCTAGCGCAATCACCAGGATTGCAGGGTTTGTCTAAACTCACTCTACCTTGTCGTCAAGGTGTACCTTCCTAGTGCTCCTGTACATACACTTCTATATATTCAGGAATACCTCTTTCCTTTTACTTTTTGCCTTAGGAGATGTCAGACCATGCCCCTTTGTATACGGTAGACCATATTAAACACTTATGCACTTTACCCTCACTCCTATCAGAAACCCCAGATGCCCCAACACCTGCCGAGTCGAGCTTACCAGAGCAACTAGAAAAATTAAAGAAGAAACAGGCCAGGCTTCAACTGATGATATTAATGTTAACTGATTATCTTAAATCAGGAGTTATCCCACTTGGACTACAAGTGCGTAATATCCCGGGTATCTTTACAGATAATCCGAAATATATATCAAATTTCAGTCACATTGGAACTACATGTTCAAGACAGTGGTTGGCACTCGGTATCGATATAGCCACAGAAACATTAAAAACACTTGAGACAGAAATTGCTGATCTGCTCAAACAAATTAATGATTCCGACCCCACAGCTGAATGTAAAAAATTACTAGAACAAGTGGACAAAACAATAGCTGATTATTATCGCATTGAACAGAACAAAAAGTCCAACAAAATTAAAAAGGATATTAAAAACTATAGCGCTGAAACCACTTACCCTTATCTAAATAAAGATTTCTACACCAACAGACCCTACTTCAATCCTCAGAACAGACCCTGGGGACGTTTTAACAAACGACAAAATATAGTAGGCTTTTCAGACACCTCTGAAGACTCATCTGACAACTCAGATCCAGGTGAGGGAGGAAGCAACCGTGGTCGAGGACGTGGGGGAGCACAAGGAAATTTTTTACCCAGAGGCCAGCCAGGAACTCCACTGAGAGGGAGGGCCAAGAAACCCAGGAAATGGTTCAACGCCCCAGGGGAGCGGAGGACCCGCAACAACTTTTACCAGTGGTGATACCCACAACACAAAGCTTGACTGAAACACTACCCATTTTTAATCTATCGAATCACATTTTACAACATTCTGAGTTGGAACTCCTGAAGAAAGGTCTTTCTTTTGTCCCCACGGTGCGTCCTAATTTTATGGAGCTACAGACAGAGCTGCTCCGTTTTTTCAGACTGGTTCGACTGAAAGCATTCTTTCAATTACACCTAGCGCCCGAACAAAATCGCAATACTCCTTTTTGCCCCCCCTCTACTTTTCTACCAACGGCAAATATGGTTCCGCCAGAAATAATTACGTTTGAGAAACTTATTCTCAAGGAGATTGAGTTTCTTGAAAAGAAGAGATTGTTTATTCCTTACAATATCCCCAAAATTGAAAAGGAAGCAATAGACTCACTCAAATCTAACACTGAGTTGATTATCAAAAGTGCGGATAAGGGCGGTGGCATCGTCTTGCAGAATATTGATAACTATAAAAATGAAATCATACGCCAGTTGAACAACAGGGAACACTATTTAAGACTCGGCCGCAACCCTACGGCTGAAATCCAAACTTTGATTAAAAAGATTACTACAGACGCTAGAGACGAGGGCTTTCTCAGTAAAAAGGAATATACGTTTCTGAATGTTAAATGTCCCCGCCTCCCCGTCATTTACACCCTCCCCAAGGTTCATAAAAGTATTGAGAACCCGCCCGGACGACCGATAGTATCGTCCTGTGGCTCTATTTTAGAGCCATTGGGGTCCTACGTGGATTTTTTTATCAAGGACTTTGTGCCTGATACATGCTGTTACGTCCGTGACAGCATGCAAATGATTAACCTTGTTGAACATCAGCCTTATGACCCTAGCTCCCAGACATTGTGTACACTTGACGTAGAGTCGCTTTACACTAATATTCCCCAGGGAGCGGCGCTACGAGTGGTTGAGAAGACACTGGACTCCAGACCAAGACCTCATAGAGTACCCACGCTGTTCATATTGCAGTTACTTGAACTGTGCCTGACGAAAAATTACTTTGTCTTTGATGGTACCTTTTACCAGCAGATAAAAGGCACCGCGATGGGAGCAATTTTTGCTCCTCACCTGGCGGTGTTGTACATGGATGCTCTTGAGACAGGCACCATCTTAGCTGATACTAACCCATTCATAGCCAGTATAGGCGTATGGCGCAGATACATAGATGATATTTTCCTAATATGGAATTCAGAGAGCGGCAGTTTGAACTCTTTTTTACACTGGCTAAACAATAACTGTGACAATCTACAGTTTACTCTCACACATCATAAGACTGAAATACCATTCCTGGATCTCATGATCTATCATGAGTCAGGTGAGCTGCTTACTCGCCTCTACAGGAAAGCCACTGAGCGCAACACGCTTCTCAGGTATGACAGCAACCACCCCAAGGCCCTCAAGGACTCACTTCCCTACTCGCAGTTTCTGCGGATAAGACGGAATTGCTCCTCAAAAATTGATTATTTTAGAGAGGCAGATATCCTGTGCTCCAAACTTAAGGCAAGAGGATATCCTAACAGAATAGTAAGGAATGCCTCGAAGCGGGCTTGGTATTGTCCCAGGGAAGTCCTGCTCCAACCTAAAACTAGGCCCAGTTCGGAGAGAATAGCCTGTGTCACGACTTTCTCGCCTATCTCCAATAAAATCCGCAAAACAATTTTAAGGCATTGGCCAACTCTAAATTCGGGCCAACTAACCTTTGATAAACCCTTGTTTGCATTTAAAAAGAGTAGAAATGTAAAAGACCATCTGGTCCGAGCGGCCCTACCAGCACCACCTCCCATGAACACAATTGAATCAAACTGGGGCTTGCCCCCACTAAGAGGTCATGTGAAATGTGGGCAATGTATTGTATGTGATCTGACACTTGAGGGGCGCACTTTTAATCACAATAATATCACTATTGACATGAGGGATTTCACAAACTGTAACAGTCACAATGTGATTTATGCAATTCTTTGTCCTTGCCCCTTGATGTACGTGGGCCAGACGACACAAAAAGTGAAGACAAGAATAAGCCAACATCGTAGCCGCATAAGATGTGGAACCCCCAACGCACCCCTGGTCGAACATTTTACCCACTTGAACCATACAGCAGATGATCTCCGCTGGACCATTCTGAAGGCTATTAAACTACCCCAGAGAGGTGGCAACCTGCAACAGATATTGAACCGTGAGGAACTGAAATCAATTATCCAGTTCAATACAATTCAAAAAGGACTCAATCGCAGCGAGGACTGGACCACACTGCTCTGATTGTACTCGGACTGTATAATGGCAACAGTCCCCTTCATCAAACAACATTAGATTGTATACAATTACAAGCTGGAAATTGCAATTAATCTGGGACTCATAAACTGACTCTTGGTACATGGAAACGCATATGTGTACCCTTAAATGCAGAGTGAAAAGGGCTACAACTTCAATTCCTGGGAACTTATTTTAATAATTTATTAACTTTATAACTCTTGTCACCAATTTTGAATGTCACTTTATCGTCACTACTGTGCTTATTTTCGTGCACTCCCTCACTTTGTTAGCGTTAGCGCTCACCATTATCCATTCCAAAATGGCCCCTGCCTTTACAATCCACTATGACGCTCGTTTCAGCAGGCACGTGACCGGCGAGACTGTATTCAGTCCGCTCGCGCCCCGTAGCCGCTGCTCTGCATCCGGCATTGTCCTAACAGCCTCCGGTGAGACGCGCCTCCACCGAGATTCGGTGAGTGTTCCTTTCTTTTTAACTTTCACAGTCCGCCCCTCGGCATGGTAATAAGCCATGCCCTGACAACAGATTCCGTTTTTCTTTTTAGCGTCCATAACGCCACATTATTGGTATTCCCCGTGCAAGGCCACTGATGCCTACACGGTCCAAACCACTCCCCGATTGGATTACACCAACAGCGGAGTAAGGTAGTACCTTCATTAATTTTTCTCCACTGGGGGTGGGTTACCATGCTTTCCCCTCCAAGCTCATTTATTATCCCTCATTTCCAATTGTTGTCTCCAGAGCTGCCATTGCATGCAGTTTCAAACGGACCCTGAAACCCTTTCATTGCAACAAGCGTTTCGTTTCTGGACCCCCACAAAAGACCTCCCTGAAGTAAAATTTACGTGGTAGGTTTACATGTATCCAGTTTTCACCGTTTGCATTTCCCTTCAGATTTACAAATATAAATCTGACCACATTCTGATCCATTTTTAGTACCTACGCAGAATCCTGAAGAAAAGGATCATCCCCCCTCAATTCCTTTTGAGGTCCTCGACCTCGGTACATTGAGGTATGAGTAATCCCTTCCTTATTTAATAACCCTTAGGGTACTTTTAGGTTCACAATCCATAGTCACTAAGCCTGGCACTACCACTCACATTGGAAATCACTTCTTTAGCAGACTTAGCGCCTTCACGACACAGTTCCTTGTCGTAGCCTTCCACGCATGGCACCGCGATTCCGAATACTGTGTTAATTCTTGCTGTTATCATGTTTTTCCATTAGGGCACAAACACTAAGCACTTGGTCACGCACTGGCAAATCGTTACTTAGTCGGTATATATGTACAAAATTCTCTTAAGTCATTGAAAAATCTCTGTTTTCTTCTTTGTCTCCTGAACAGGCTTTTTCATTCAGGCATGCTTTATCAAAAGTCCTGATGATGATCCCACTTATCTAGTTGAGCTTTAGGGATCGAAACGTCGACACTAATAAGTGTGGTTACACTAATAATATTGGTAAATGTGATTGTGTATACCTCACTCCAGGCGATACTGTTATTATTATTTTCTGATCTGTTCACAGTACCCTGTCCTAGCTCTCTTCCTTTGCCTGATAAAAACACCCTTTCACCCTAACTTTATTCTTCTTTCTCTTTATATGTACGGCACAGGCTTGTGTCAAACCATTTTGTGTATATTCTAAGATTGGACATTGTCTCCATAAAATAAACTCCTTTCCCGGCTGGGTTTGGAAATCTTAAATCATATAGTTTTCCATTGTGTTTCTATATTGTATTGTTTTGATTCGTAAATTAGCTAAGCACCTTTGTCTTTGATAACTCTGGAACTCACAGGGGCCTCACCTGCAGATAGAAATCCTCGCTGGGAGGAATCAGGAGGCTGGTGGGGGAGTCAGATGTGCCTGTGACTCCAGCAAGAGGCTAGATCTCTTCTAGCCCTTGGGTGATTGCTTTAGTAAAAATAAATGTTCTCTCAAAGTCCTTTTCCCTCTTCTTCCAAGTCCAGGGGGAACTACTGCTGGCCAATCCAAGAAATAGCAGACAAGCACAAGAACAGTCCTCTCCTGCAGATTCCTTCAGTGAAATGGACAGAGGTTCTTCTTGACATGCAGGAGCAATACAAAAATCAGGGGTTTGGGCACAGATATTTATATCCCAAAAGTCTTTGTTGTCAAAAGTCTCTAGTCACTGAACCCAGCCAGAACCAGTTTTGCTCAGGCCTGGAGCACTTTGTTTACCAAGCTGCATCCCTCCTTTCACAAAGAGGGGGTCTGTCATCAGATGCACAGTAGGAGGTGGAGCCAGCATTCACCTTGCCAGGCACAGCCTAATTAAGGTCAAGGAGCTACCCCTACCCAGTACTCAATGCTGATCTCTCTATTCAACCCAGGTCTGACTTAGCCTGCCTTGCCACTCTAAAGCCAGACAGCCAATACACATAACAGCAGAGAATACTGGAAGGCTTAGGCAAGAAAATACCAACTTTTTAAAAGTGGTATTTTCAAACACAGATTATTAAAACCAACTTCGCTAAAAGATGTATTTTATCATTCTGAGTTCAGGCATACTAAACTCAAATTTCTACCATGTTCCCTGAGTCAGTTAGGACTATAAGATCTAATAGTCAGATTGACCATTCAAGCCTATGGATAACAGGTAGTCAATTGCAGATGCAGCAGTGAAAAACAAAATGGGGTGTAATTCACTACCAGGACATGCTACACATATCAAGCCATGTCCTACCTTACACATACAATGCACCCTACCATAGGGGTGACTGATATGATACCAAGGGAAGGTTCAATGGCTGGGAAGTGTGGGCACTTCACAGCCAAGATGGCAGTTCTGGACTGCACACAGACACTGCAGTGGCAGGTCTGAGGTACACTTTACAAGCTGTTTCTGTGGGTGGCGCAACCCAGTGCTGCAGGCCCACCAGCAGCATTTGGGTTAACAGCCCTGGGCACACACAGGCCTCACTACTAGGGACTAACAGGTAAACCAAATAAGCCAATCAGGGATATACCAATTCACAGTTACATTTACACAGGGAGCATTTGCGCTGTGGCACTGAACGGCAGTGGAACAGCACTCAAAGCATCTAATATCAGCAAAAACTGAGGAGTAGCAGTATATGTACACATGGAGAGGTCTGTGCTCTGCATAGTGAGGTCTGTCCAGTACATAACAGCTACACTTTCCATTGTGTGCATCATTGTTGATGGGTGACTTGCATCCTTCACAAAGACTCGGTTGCCACTTCTCCTAACATTCAGCTATTGTGTGGCTGAGGGGCCATGCCGTTTTGTGAAGGTATGCTGTCCAGGTTTGCGCTGCCTCTGTAGTAGTAGCGGGGGTTGTCCAGGGGGGAGGTCCTGGGGGTGGTGGCGGTGGATATTGTGGCCTTCTTGGGTGTCGGAGCTGCGTGATCAGTAGCTCTATGACATGTGTTGGTTTTCAGATGTGGCTCAGGGCTGCATTCCCTTTTATACTATAGGTAGTCATCCTGATTTACACCAGTAAAAGACAGATGTTAAATTATTACTGCTAACAAGGCTGTTCGCCTGTTTTTGGATCGCAGATTTGGCTGGTTGTTGAAAATATTGGGAAGTGGTGTTTTTGTGTTCTTTTTGCACGGGAATGCCTACTCTGCATATCATTAGCGTTAGTTGTCACTCTCATTTGTGGCGATTTTTTTTGCGGAAGCTATTGCTGGAAAAATGACGATATCTGCAGTTTTCACCAGGTTGAGAATGGGATGATAATTTGAAATCACAGAAAAAAACATAGGTTTAATTAGAAATTAGTATTTAAAAAACCTTTGAAATTCATTGAAAAAAACATCGGTTTCAGGTACATTATAGTTAGAAATTAGCATTTAAAAATCCTTTGAAATTGACTAGGAATAAGCGAAGGAGTATATAGTAACTGGTATTGGTGTGTGAATGGTTTCAAAAATGGTAGTCTGTATTTTACAGTGGGTGTATCAAAGGTTATTTTAGAGTGAGGAGGTGCATCAGATTTTCATGAGGATGATGTCATCAGAGATGTCATTTGAGATGTCATCAGTGATGTTACTGACCTTGTCATGAATAATGTAATATGTGACGTCATCAGCAGTGCATTGTGGGTGCGTGAGTTATAGTTAGCTGAACTAACTATAACGGGAGAATTTCTATCGTTTTGTACAAGAGAAATGTCCAACTAACCATAACGTCCCTGAAACTTATGGTGTTTTCAGTGAATTTCTAAGGTTTTTAGATGCTAATTTCTAACTAGAATGTGCCTAAAACCTATGTTTTTTTTGTGAATATATATATATATATATATATATTATATATATGTATAATATTACATATATATGCATATTATTATATATATA